>NC_092807.1:118141789-118448894 GCF_040954645.1 Diabrotica undecimpunctata | reverse complement strand
TTAAATTTATAAATAAGTTAAAATAGCAACCAATTACAAATAAGCCTTAATGTCATAAATACCAACTTAAAATTTTTATTTTTAACAATTATATGGCCAAAAATAAAATTTTGTTTAAAAATTCTTTTTTATTTAGCAACAAAAAAGAAGAAGATTTATTCACCATTGACAGATGTCTAAAAAAATGTAACAGATATATGGAAAATTAAATCAAAATGTGACATTGTACAAGTTTTATACATAAATTATAAAGAAAGAATATAATTATAAATTTTGCTTAGATTTTGAATTTCTGATCTTTTGTTTAAATTATTATCACTTTTGCTAATACAAACCATTTCCAAAAAAGTCCTTTTGAATTTATTACTTTCACTACATAAAATTTTGATAACATAATTTTTAATCTCCAACTAATACTCTCTTAATACTATTTTTTAATCTTCATCTAATATACTTTCCACTATTGAATCACTGATTACTGACTATCTTGAATACTGCAATAATGACTATTCTGACTGACCATCATGACTAACTATACTGAACATACTGACCATTTTTAGTCCAAATCACATCGTATTTATATCATTTCAATGTTCACGAATATTCTTGAAAGAAAATATCTTCGAATCCTTTTATTTCATAGACACTACAATGTTCGCGAAGATTCTACTGCGAAGATTCTACTGCGAACAAAGGTTAAATTTTTTCTATTGACGTGTTATTTTAGAGTTCTAGATAATTCTTTATTATTCTATCTAGAAAACTACTATTCTAACTAAAATTCTATCGAGAATTTTATGGAAATTTAGGCTTTTCAAATCGGAATGTAAACTTATATATAAATTAAACATAATTAATTACAAAAGTTCCTACAACTAAATTTACTTCAATGTATATTTGGTTGCCTATAAAGATGACTTACTCAAACATATTTACAATATCTTAATTACTAAATTAACCAAATACATTGCAAAATAAAACACTTTTTAAACTTACTATTATGTTAATTTCTTAAGATTGCCCTCATATAAATACTTTTTATAATATTCTCTAGTATATAACTTATAAATTATTTTTTTCATCACTATTTAAGTTCATTCTAGATTACCTTTGTTTCTCCTATATTTAATATTTAATATATATATATATATATATATATATATATATATATATATATATATATATATATATATATATATATATATATATATATATATATATATATATATATAGTTTTGATCTAAATCTGTTAAAAAATAGTAAGCTGTCTTGATACTTTAAAATATTCTTAACAGGAAACCTGATCAAAAAACGAATGACAATGGTAAGTTTTAAAATGTTTTTACTGTTAATAACTGATCTCAAAACTTGTATTATTTATATTATAAAACTGCAAAAATGTGAAAACTAATTACGTCACTACCGGTCCCCGAAGATCGGTAACGCACCGTGTTCGCGTCAAGCCACCGGTCCCGGAGGACCGGTAACGCACTGTTCTTTGGTTGACATATTTTGGGAACGCAGTCAACCTGTTAATGGCAATAATGGAAGCCACTCACAGTATAGCTGTTCACGTCACGCTCAACGGTTACAGGTTTCTATAGATGCCACTTGTCCTTCCTCCTTAAAAATAAGTGGCTTCAATGTATACAACTAACCGTTGCGAGGTGCTATCGAATTTCAAATGCACCTGTAGCTGATGTACCTTTTATTGTGCTCTGCTTAAGTATATTGCGTATGTGAATAATTTCATTGCATAAAAATGTAAAACCCAATTTTTGCTACATTATATTAAAACAAGATATGCACCAAAGAAATACAGCGGGTTTCTTATACAGACTATTTGTCCTATTTTTGGTTATGTTTTGTATTCTGAAAACTCTGATTACCTCTTTGGTTATCTTTTCTAACTGATCTTAAGAAATCAGGATCAGATATTGACTAAGACTAATATAACTTAATTAATGACCAGAACTATGTCTCTGAAAAGAAAACTTCAAAATGAAGATCATATATTAGATAACACCACTAATTTAGCAACTGATTTTAATTTACCATATTAAAAATTATGCTTTATACTTTGATAATTTTTTTTCATAATTGAATGGCTGTCCAATTTGCTACCTTTTTACCTTCATAATAAATGGAAAGCATTGTCCTAAGAACCTTTTCTTACGTGATAACCATTATTTGCGTTGACGGTACTCTTGCAGAAATTTAGAAATGCAGGAATATAACAAGAAAGCATATGTATGCTTCATAGACTTTAGGAAGGCCTTTGACCATGTGCAGCATATGAAGTTAATAGATGAATTAAAAAACATATCAATTTAGACAAAAATGACATTGAGTTTATTAACTCTATATAGTCTATATACTATAGTTTAGTCTATATACTGGAACCAGAAAGCAGTAGTAAATGTGAACGATATAGAAACAAATAATATACCGATTGCGAGAGGGGTCAGGCAAGGATGCGTCTTGTCTCCGACGCTTTACTTACAGGGTCACATTTAGAAAAGCATTATGGGAAAGAAAAGAGGGAATACGAATTGGTGAAAAAATCGTACACACCATGAGATTTGCAGATGACATGGTAATTATGGCTGAGAGTATAAAAGAACTACAAACTTTACTAGATGCAATAAATAGTGAATGCATTCAAATGAGACTTGACATCAACACAGATAAGACCAAATTTATGATAGTATCAAGAAGTAGAATAAATAATGAACAACTAACACTTGGTGCACAGCAAATAGAGAGAGTGACAAAATATAAATATGTGGGAGCTTACATGAACACAGATTTAGACTCAGACTAAGAGATCATGGTACGAATAGAAATGGCAACAGCAGCTTTATTAAAATTCAAGCAATTGTTATGTGCCAAAATCTGAATACTGCACTGAGACTGAGGTTTATTGAATGTTAGGTCTGGTCCCAACTATTGTACGGGATAGAAACATGGACGTTAAAAGTGCAAATAGTTAAGAAGCTTGAAGCCTTTGAACTTTGAATATACCGGAGAATGTTGAGAATTCCATGGACTGCCAGGGTCACCAATGAGGAAGTGCTGAGAAGGATGGGTCGAAACAAAAAATTGTTGAGAACAATAAAAGTACGCAAGACTACCTACCTTCATACTAAGGAAGGTCATATACTGAGAAATGATAAATATAGTCTTCTGCAGGTCATCATGCAGGGTAGAGTCGATGGGAATAGGTAGAAAGAGGAAGTCATGGCTGCGAAATATTCGAGACTGGACAAACATGACCAGACAAATTATTCCACGTTGGAAAAGACAGAGAAACTTCTAGAAATGTGGTCGCCAACCTCCGTTAATGGAGAGGGCATAGGAAGAAGAAGAAGAAGTCACCAATCTGCAGAAGAAGTATCGGACGACCGAGCAAAAAATGGAGTGACAACCTTTCATAGAGGTATCAATCCGTCAATGAATAAGCAGAATTGCTTACAAAGAGGAAGAAGAAGAAGAAAAAGATAAGTACAGTAGAATATGAGTTTGCAAGTGGCATGAGAGAGGCAAAAAGTTTGTTGTCGTATTAAGTTCTCTTCATGATCCTTTATTGAAAGTTGATGTTGCTCGAACAATGAAAGAAGGAGAAAAAGAGAAAGTGCCCTGTCGACAATTCGTATCTGCCTACAAATTTATGGGTGGCGTTGGTCTTTTTGATCAATACCTTGCTTTCTACTCCATTTAATGGAAAAGTCGTAACTGGTGGATGAAAATTTTTTTCAACCTTTTAAATTCTGCGATTCTAATCGCATATATATTGTACAAAACATCAATGTCCACTAAAAGAAAAAAGAATTTCACAGAAAGTCTTATTTACAATTTCGATTGATACTAACCAATGAACTAATTGGTAATATATTTCCGGCAGAAAACATAGAGGTACGCCAACTACTACAAGCAAAAACAAAATTTGTAAAATTGGTGGTTGTTTTATTTCCACCAATAATGTTACTAGAAAAACAAATGTAGTGCATTTACCAGTAAAAGGAAAGTGTAGGCGATGTAGACGTTGCTCAATCGAAACAAGTGTACAGAGATCACAATGAGGTGAGTGTAATGATAAGACTGGAGATGTTTATTTTGAACATTCACTGTTTAGAATTTGTAGTAATATTATGTTGGTCCATTTCCTGTTTTTGTTTGTCACGTTTATAAATAAATATATTTAAAGCATTTTTGTGATTTATTTATATAAATCATAAGTGGCTATATGGCTAGCCACCATCAATGGGCAATAAGGGCAATGAAAAGCAGATGAAATGGCCAAACAAGGCTCATCATTGCCATTCATTGGACCGGAACCCTTCTGCGGAGTTGCAGAATCAGTAACAAGAACGGGTACAAGGTAGTGGGTAGCTCACAAATCTCTGAAATGGTGGAGGAATTCACCAGGACGAAGACAGGCGAAAAAGTTCATTAGAGAACATTTGCCAAAATTTACGGCAGACCTAATAAACAAAGACAGAAAAACATTCAAGGCCATAGTAGGTCTTCTAACAGGGCACTGTAAGCTGAATAGGCACTTAAAGCTGATGGGATTATCAGATGATGACCTGTGCAGATTCTGTCACCTCGAAGAAGAAACAGCCGAGCACCTTTTATGTCAGTGTGACAGTCTGGCAAATATGCGGTTCTTTGCATTAGGAGAAGAAAATCCACCGGCAAATAATTTTAGACTTTATAAAAAGGGTCAGGCTAGAGAATGTTATCTAGGACTAGAGGACCACAATAGATCTGAAAAGATCGCAGTGGAATAGGCCAAAAGGCCAACTCTCTTAATCCAATCTAATCTAATATTATCCACCAAACTTCAGATGGTATTGGTTTATCAGAACGGTAAGTGGCACATATAAAAGCCACTTCATAAAAACTTTGTGATGAAAATTAATTATAATTTGTCACCTTGTATAAAACAGCATTACATTTAAATCAGATTTTACTTTAAAATCCGAAAAAAATAAAAAAAAAATTTGCGTGTTAAGGATTAAAAAGCTTGATTATTATTTTTAAGATAGTTCGTTACTTGAACAGTAAGGAAAAGTATTTACAAAGTGCTGAGTTTACTTTGTAACTTGGCTCTATAATATCATAATTATTAAAATACAATTATTAGAAACTCTTAACCTTCCTTAGCTAACTGTCGATCTGTGAAACCGTTGATAATGTTTATCATTTATATTTTAACCTTCTAGTGAAAATACTTTTTTACAGTACAGTATTCCAGCGGCAGAGCATTTACGCATATTTTGTATTATCAGTTTCTTCGTCTGACAGACCAGTATCGGCTTTTATGGTACTTGGATTGAAGTATAAAAAATGTAAGCTAGTTTTCTTATATCATTTTATTATTGTTTTATTATTATATTAACAGAAAATACTTATAAATGTCATTTTAAAAATACATGCCACAATTGTGATATCTCGGTCTCTGAGACGCCTATTATCTCCTATGTATAATTACAACATTTTATCTTCAGAAGGTTATAATGTTAAGAAATACATTCGCCTTGCCAAATGATAATCAGCAATAATTTTAAAACAGTTACCTAACGAAACTTTAGAATTTTTCTTGAATTTATATAAAATACAATTTGTGTTAAATTAAAATGTCCTACACCATATACTCCTCCTAATCCTCCTTTGTTTGTTATCCGACACAAGAATATGGAGACATAATGATATTTGATTAAACTTTCCGTGGCCGTGCGGGGTATTTTAGGTACCCCAGATGCGGTTTTGTTTTTATAACTTTTCAAAATATTTTTATTTTTCTTTATCCCTCCAGGTAATCTTAGAAAATATAACCAAATCATTTTTTTGTAAAAATTATTAAATATCATTTCAATTTTATAGTAAAATTGAAATTAATTCCTTGGGGTACCTCCGGTAAATGTAAACAATATTCTATTTTTAGATTACTGTTAGACTAAAATAATCAGGTTTAGATTACTTTAGTCGATCTTAGTAGTAATTTCTTTGCTTTGCGGTACGTATTTGAGTATTTCGGAGAAAATGGCGCGACGTAAATATTATACTGAAGAGGAATTACGTAGAATTTTAGAAGAGAGTGACAATGATGAATACGAGATCAGTGATAGTGAATCAGAAAGTACCGACAATGTCGAAGAACAACAAACAGTTCTAGATGAAATTACAGTCTCTGAAAACGAAAGTGAAAAGTCTACTTTTGAGCCAATTGCGGAAATACTAAAATCGAAATCAGGATATGAATGGAAAACGCAACCCCCTGCACCTACAAGGCGCAAGGCTCATAATATATTAAATTGTCGAGAAGGTTTACAAAATAATAGGTGAGTATACATTTTGAAAATAAACAAATGTTTTGATTCATTCGCAATTCGTTTTAGCATGGCTCTAACTTCAATAAAAGAAGCATTCCAATGCTATCTAAATGACAATATGCTAGCTGACTTATGCACTCACACAAATCGAGATGGAGAAGTATATTCTGAAAAATTTAATGAGACTCATCCTGATGATCAAATGCGTTGGAAGAATGTTACAATTACTGAATTATACGCTTTCATTGCAGTGCTTATAGCAAGTGGGAGGAATCACGGAAGAAAACTCCACTTGTCGGAAATGTGGGCCGAAAATGAACTATTCAAACAACCATTCTTTACTGCTGTAATGTCTAGAAATATATTCAAAATGATATATACACTTGCGATTTGATGACCCCTCAACAAGAGCAAATAGAATAATAGAAACAAAAGATAAACTACAAGCAATTCGCAATACATACGATCAATTTGTAAAAAATTGCGTTGATTATTATTCACCTGGTAAAAATATCACAGTCGATGAGAGATTAGCTACATTCAGAGGAAAATGTCCTTTTAGAGTTTATATTAAAAGTAAACCTGGTCGATATGGAATAAAAATTTGGGTTTGTTCGGACTCTGATACTGCTTATATTTTGAACAGTCAGATATACACTGGAATGATAGAAAATCAACGAGAAATAAATTGGGGTTTTAGGGTAGTTCTAGACATGGTTAAACCCTATTTTGGATCAGGGCGTGGCGTTACCACAGACAATTTTTTTACCTCTGTTCCCCTAGCCGAAGAACTGCTAAGACGTCAACTTACAATTACGGGAACTCTAAGATCCAACAAAAAAGAGATTCCTGTTGAATTTGCTCCAAATTCTGCGCGCGAAGAACGTTCCTCTATTTTTGGATTTTCTAATGATCTCACATTAGTATCCTATGTACCTACAAAAAAGAAAGCTGTCATTTTGTTATCGACACAGTTTCACAGCGACGAAATATCCTGTGATGAAAAAGAAAAACGTAAGCCTGAAATTATTTTACACTACAATAAAACCAAAGGGTCAGTTGACACCGGAGATAAAATGACTAGAGAATATACATGTGTTCGTTCAACTAGGAGATGGCCATTTAGGATTTTTATGGAAATTATTGATATGGCTGCACTCAATGCCTATATTATATTTACTAAAAAGTTTCCCGATTGGAAGAGTAATGACCGAAGTAGGCGAAGAATTTTTTTACAAACCTTGGCAGAAGAACTTTCACTCCCAAATGTTCTACACCGGAAACAGAATAATAAAAATTTTCACAAAACTGTAAAAAGTGCAATAGATTTATTTCTCTCTAATAGCAATGCCACTGTGTCAGAAACCCCTACCAGAGACATTCAACAATATACAAATCGAAGATGCAGCTTTTGTGCCAGAACACGGGACAGAAAGACTAAAATATCATGTAGTACATGCAGAAAACCCATATGCAACATACATCGAGAAGAAACTAAAACATTTTTTTGCCCTGACTGTAAAAATGATAAATAAGATCATATTATTGTAATTACAGGTTATAAAAGGTGGGATGGGGGTGGGTACACGAAATATACGTTTAACACTTGTTACTGTAGATTTATATTGGAGATTAAAACATTGTTACAATAAAATAAAATGCATAACGCGAAGGAACCACGAGGAGTTGTTCTTAGGTTCGCTTCACTTGTTGAACTGCTGCTCTCGCGCGGCTTCGTGTCTGCTCGGGAAGTCGACGAAGCGGCTGAGTGCATAGTGCGGGAGATTAGTAGGTAAAATAACAGGTGGCTGTTATAGTCTCCCCCTTTACACCACCTAATCGTCTCGAATGTGGGGCAAGAATCTATTTCGAGGTGGTATTCTTCTTAGGGCGTCCTCTTCTACGGATAGGCCCAATGGGTTCTGGAGGAACTTCTCCAGGGTCTGCATGGTAGGGCGTCAGCGCAGATACGTAGTGCTTGCCAACAGGTGTATCTGGGTTGCTAACAGAAGCGATTTCGTATGTTGTAGGTGTCACTATTCGGAGAATGCGATACGGTCCATCACGACGCGGCACAAATTTAGATGTACGCATCTTGCTTGCATTACCTAGGACGTGAGTGTCCACGAGAACTCGATCACCCACATTAAAAGCGACGTCACGATGATGAGAGTCCTGATAAGAGTTTCTACGGTCCTGGGATAGTTCATGCTTTTCGCGCGCGGCGCGTAACGTATCACTAAGAGTAAGCAAATACGGAGTGATTTGTGGCACAAAGTTTTCAGTCTGCACTATCGCACGAAAGTCTCGATTGGCATCATCCGGGGTGCGTAACTCGCGTCCGAATGTTAGATACGCCGGTAAAAAACCTGTGGATTCACACTTGGCAGAGTTCATTGCGAAACGTACGGCGGAAAGTTTATCTGACCAAATCGTATGATCATCTTTAGACAAAATAGCTAATTGGGTTTTCATGTCGCGATTTTTACGCTCAACAGGGTTTGATGCGGGGTGGTACACAGGAATCAGCGATTGTTTGAAACCGAAACACTCTGCGACCGTTTGCATTACGAATCCGGCGAATTGTACGCCATTGTCACTTATTACCCGTCGAGGCAATCCGTACCTCAGTATGACCTCGTCGATTAAACATTTGGCACATGCGGCAGCGGTTGCAGTTTTTAGCGGAAAGAGTTCCACCCATCGACTTGCGACATCTTCAACTATGAATACCCAGCAGTAACCATCTGCAGTCTCTGGTAATGGTCCAAACAAATCTATGCTAAATACTTCGAAGCGTTGGGACTGTATAGGCGTCTGGAGTAGGCCTGCAGGTTTTAAGTTGGTAGGCTTAAATTTCTGGCAGTCTACACAGTTACGTAAGTAGTCAGCTATTGTCCTGCGCATACCAGGCCAAAAATATCTTTTAGCAATGCGTTGATATGTGCGTTCGACACCACAATGACCAGCTGTATCAGCATCATGGTATTGTTTTAAAATTTGTGGAATACGAGCACTAGCTACTACAAGTTGTGGCTCATCTTCATCAATGTCTGGGGTGTAGCGGTACAAAAGTCCATATGACATCACATATCCTTTCTCCACCCACTTTTTGTATTCGACAGAAGTCTCGTTAGGGTCTTCAAGCCCTTTTATGATTTTCTCGATATCAGGGTCAGAAACCTGCTCTTGTCGAATATCGGCAGCGCTAAGTGTAGGAAAATCGGCTACAACATACGTTATTTCTATTGTTTCTTCCATTTCATTGCGTGGTGGTCGCGAAAGTGTATCGGCAACCATATTTTTCTTACCAACAATATATTCTATGTGCAGATCATAAGGCATTAATTCTAGAGCCCATCTGGCGAGGCGTCCGGTTGGTGATTTAATAGAAATTAGCCATTTGAGGGGCTGATGGTCGCTTTGAACAACAGTGGTGGTAGCGTCTTCCAGGTAACCTCTGAATTTCTTTACAGCCCACACAACAGCAAGAGCTTCACGTTCCGTCGTGCTGTAGTTCTGCTCTGCGGAAGTCAAGAGTCTAGATGTATATTCCACTGGTCGTTCATCGTCGTTCTCCCCCTGGAGTAAACATGCACCGATTGCATAACCACTAGCATCTGTGCGTAATATATAGGGTAGTCTGCTGTCCGCTTGTCTTAAAATTGGAGGCGAACACAGGAGAGTTTTAAGTGTTTTAAAAGCTTCGTGTTGCTTGTGGCCCCAGGTCCATTTAAAGTTCTTCTTCGTCAGAGTGCTTAACGGCTTTGAGATCTCAGCGAAGTTTTCTATGAAACGCCTGTACCATGAGCAAGTTTGTAAGAAACTTAAGAGTTGTTTCACGTTATTAGGAGGCGACATGTTGAGTATTGCAGCTACTTTTTCGTTATTCGGCGAAATTCCTTCGAGGGTAATAATGTGGCCTAAGTAGTGCACTATTTCACACACAAACGAACATTTCTCCCGATTTAGTGTGAGTTTGTATAAGATCAGTCTTTCGAATACCTTCTTCAGGTCTCCTAGGTGTTCTTCAAAACTGGACGAAATAACTGTTAGGTCATCAAGATAGGCCAGTATAAAAACATCTTGCAGGCCTGATCTGAAGCGGTCAATCAGACGCTGAAAAGTAGATGGCGCATTACGGAGTCCAAAAGGCATGCGTGTATACCTAAATGTACCAAAAGGTGTCACGAAAGCAGTTTTGTCTCTATCACTCTCTTTGACGCTAACCAAATGATATCCACTACGAAGATCAAAAGTTGTCATACATCCTGTCTTCTTGGCGGCATGTAAAAGATCATCTCAGTTTTCATTTGCTTATGGTCAATCTTCCGCGCTTGCTTTATTCCGAGGTATTTATACATATCATTTTCACCCATGGCCTCGATGTTCTGGCCGTTTTGCATATCGAATCCGCCGGGCTGAACCTTTCCTTTGATTATATTTAAGACACGGCACTTGTCAAGACCAAAGTGCATACTAATATCATTAGAGAAATTTTCTACTGTTTTTAGCATCTGATCCAGGTGACTTCGAGTGGAAGCTAGTAGTTTTAAATCATCCATATACAATAGATGATTAAGCTTTGCAACAACAGTGGTGTTATTTTTGATGCTAAAACCTGTGTCAGTTGAGTTCAGTATCTGGGATAGGGGGTTCATCGCTAGACAAAACCACAGTGGGCTCAACGAATCTCCTTGAAATAGGCCCCGGTTGATTGCAATATTTTCAGTTTCGATATTGTTTTCACCAGGTATTTTAAGGTGAATTTTTGTTTTCCAATCTGACATTATATGTTTTAAAAAGGTCACTATGTTATCATCGACTTTATATATTTTTAATATATCTATAAGCCATTCATGTGGCACTGAATCAAACGCTTTCTTGTAGTCGATGAAAGCAGTAAAGAGATTCCGTTTTTTGCTATATGCTTGGTTAGAAATGACAGAGTCGATGATAAGTTGTTCTTTGCAGCCCATGGAACCCTTAGCACATCCTTTCTGTTGTGGCTCTATGATATTGTTTAAAGCACAGTGTTGGTTGATACGCCGGGCTACACAGGATGTGACCAATTTATACAGAGTTGGAAGACAAGTAATTGGGCGGTACTTGGTTGGATCTTGGGTGTTATTTTGATTATTATTATTATTATTATTATTGTATTGCAATATGTACTAAAGGACTTAGTTGGTAATAGAAAAAATGCAATTCAATTATTTCTGAACAAGCAGGAATAAGCGGCCTTAAAGATCTGACAATCTGAGACATTTCTCAGATCAATCTATGACATTTCTCGACAAGTCGAATTAATTAAGTTTTCTGCAGGAAATACAAATGGTATGGTTACTTTGACATTTATAACATGAATTGGTGACATAGTATACAGTATACAAGTCTAGATAAGTCCTACACTTTTTATACTACTAAAAAAATGATATCTTATGAAAGCTACTTCAAAACACCAGCAAAGGGAAGTCACTTCTGTACGTTTTAAAAAATATCATTTTTACATGAATTTATTTATAATTTAATGAATAAGAGAAATAAATTAATTTAGTATTTAATTTGAATTATATAAAGTTTAATTTTATTGTTTTATTTCTATTTCTATTTTTTGTATAATTTAATTTTTCAATACAATCAATCAAATCAATCATATTCGTTACGAATAAAATAATTATTAATGCATGACCTCTCTTTCATCATATTGTTTGATATAATATACTCTATTTATACACATATGTTTTTATGTTAAATATTTATTTATAATATAAGATTCATAGACTTTTCTCCATTCTTAAATTATCAATTTTTTGATGAATGGCATGTTTTCTAATTAACAACCAAATAATTGTTTTTTTAGATGATGACTTTTTGTAGTTCTTATTTGGTTTTCACGGTTATTTTGGTTTTGCAAATTATTATTTTCGTTCTTCCTACATTATGTACAAAAGTTTATAAATTCTCCTTTTTTTAGTCTGAAAAAAAAATTTCAAATAAGGTAAATCGGGCGGTGTATACTATACAATACAAAAAGTTTTCATTCGATTTGCTGAAAAAATATTAAGTACACCAAAAATTTGTTTATTCACAAATAGTATAATGTTTCAAAAATAAATTCTCAAAAATTAGCACTGTATAATAAAAATCAATAAACTGATACATTTACCACAACAAAAACTTACCACTTGTTGGTTGGAACAACACGCTTGCTCAAATTAAGAATTTTCGGGCCGATTTCCAGTCGGCTACAAACGGTAGCGCATGCTCAACTATACAGTGCTAAGAACTGGGTTTCAAATACTATTGATTGTTAAAAAAATAAAAAATTTAAAATATTATGTATATTATAACATACATTGCCAAGTTAAGGGTTAAGCTTCAACATCTCGGTAACCAATTAGTCGAGCTTTTGAAATCTATATAAAAGGATAGGCCGACAAATCACACTGTTTATCAGGTAAGGTAACTGCGCCACCTAGAAATGTAATCTAAACTACCAACTATCATTTCAATCTATTGAGTCAATCATGTTTTGTTCTTGAAAAGGTATGTTTAGTTAATATTATTATAATATTAATTTTATATAATACGATTAATGTTTTGCAAAACTGACAAAAATATTGGTTGCTGTAATTTTAAGATTATATTTAATAAACAAAATCATTTAAAATTTCATGTTAGTTTAGACTTAAACACCCAGCTCCACCTGGGAAAGAAATGACATAAATAAACTTATCTGGTAGATAAAATGTAAAATAATTATTTGTCAAATACAGTACAGAATAAGAAGTTATTTGAAAAATAAATTGTGTTTACTGTGGGATGATATTGTGTTGTAGGTTACCGTGAAATCAAAAATACAACCCGAATATTGATGTTTATTGTGGGTGTGAGACATGGACCTGATATTAAAAGATAGAGACTATTTTAATGATTTCCAGCCCTAAGAGAAAAATAACCACTTGCCAATATTATAGTTAACACCAACTGCGACAACCAAATTTAACATATACATAGGTAACTCAGAGAATACCAGCATCTCAACCACCCACAATACAAAACATGCAGATTCAAACTACGCAGATTCAGCCAAATAATCAGACTGATATATACACAATTATAAATAAATTAGAAAACATTACTACTAGATTAGCAGATAAATTAGAGGATTTATCAAGCCGCCTGGCAGCACTCGAATCCAGAATCATTTAAATTATTATACTTAAACTAGCAATATGGAACGCCATCTGTATGGCTCAACACAGCCAAGAGTTAAAAATATTTTTACTTGCAAATTAAATTGATATAATGCATATTTTCGAAGCGCACTATACAGGTAAAAGTTACTGGAAAATGCCAAGCTATAAATTATACACCACAGATCATCCTGATAATACTGCACACGACGGTTCCGTCATAATTATAAAGGCAGCATAAAACAATACGAACTACATGCAACTAAAATACCGCACCTGCAGGCTACAAACATAGTGATTAAGGACGGGAGCGGGCCAATCATTATGTTAATATTATACTACTCTCGCAAGCACACAATAAAAACAAATCGATTTTCTAAATTTTTTAAATCACTTGGATCAAGGTTCCTAGCCGATGGTAATTACTTTTTGGGGCTCTAGATTGATGAACCCACGTGGCAGACAAGTACTTCAGGTAATAAATATTAATAACCTCAAAATTTATTCTATAGGTGAACCTACATATTGATCAACAGACAGAAGAAAACTTTTAGATAGATCTCCTTGATTTCTGAACAACCAAAGGTATAGCAGATAATCACCTATCAACTAAATCATGCTTCGTCTTAACATCCAATCACTTGCCAGTATTTCCCACCCTGTCTTCTGAAATAATTTATTTACCTAGACCTCCTAAGCTTTATTCATCAATAACCAATTATACTTTATTTAAAGAAACCAATACTAATAACTTAAACATAAACTTATGTGATCTAGACACTGCTGTCGTCTAATTACCTGTATACAGAAACTATGCTAGGAGCCACCCCACCAACTAATAATAAACCTAACAAGGAGTTCTATCCCAAGGCCACTACAGAAAAAATGGTCGAAAGACAAAAAATTAGGAAGACATGGCAAAACAATCGAACACCGACCATTTAACAAAGCAGCAAAAGACCTGAAAAAAAAGCTAAGTGATTTAAAAAATACATCAACTGCAAAATACCTGAGAGATTTATTGCCATTTAAAGCCACATATACCCTTTGGAAGGCTACCAAAAAATTGGTACGACCACATATACCACCTATCAAAACGAGTAACGAACATTGGGGCACGCACTGATGACGAAATGGCAAATATATTTCTCGAACACTTGGAAACTACCTTTACTCCATTTCTCTGTGACGTACAACCAGAGGAAGAGAAAAATTTTCATAGATATTTGTACTGCCCATACCAGATGTCTATGCCTATTAAACCTTTTAGAAAAACCGAAATTTTTGACGCAATATTTAATACTAATAAAAAGAAAGTTCCTGGTTATGAGCTGATTACTTGATTCGTCTTATGTCAATTACTACAAAATTCGATCCTATTATTAACACAAATCTACAACGCAGTATTAAAATTAATATATTGTAGCGAGATTAAATAAAACGAGCGGTTCGAATTTATATAAACATATTTATTTATAACTTTACAGTTCGGTAGTATCTTAACAACTAACTCTACTTCTAAAATCGCGTCATATATATACCAAAAGTATTAAGTTCCAGAACATTCGGGAGTTGTCCCACCTCTAATTTTGCCTACGTGACCTGTTGTTCTCTCTCGCACTCGATACACGGAGAAGCTTCTGGAAGGGTATTAGAGATGCAATGCAACCGTTACCTGGGCCATCTCGAAAGCATGTTCGTAACACTGCTCCCCTCTTAAATCTGACCGTCCCGATCAGCAACTCTATATGTAGGCACAGGATGGCGGAATCTACAGGACTCTCCAGCTCTGCATGAACCCTTTAGAAAGAAATAACAGTCTACTGACTTTGAAGGATACGATTTCATCGGGTTAATGCAACACACAGTAATTCCTACGCCGGTTTCTCGGAAGATCACTTCAAGCATGCTTCTGACAATCTTCCAGTCCAGATTATCTAGTGCATGACCTATCTTGGGTAAGGCCAAATTCTTGATGTCGTAATTGCACACAATTTTCTTCAAATTAGTTAGAGCACGCCATATATCCTCGTAGCTTGCCCTGTCTGTATACGACTTCCTGGTCACCATATACAGCAAAGATCGAGAACCATCTTCTAATCTCAGTACTCTTCCAACTTTAGGCTGCTGGTTTTTTAACTCGTCCAAACGACCGAATTTCTTATAAAATACAGATGAGATTCCTTTAGTCATCTCAAGATCTTGGGCAACACAGTGGGCTAGAGAGACGTTATGCGGAACCCTAAAAAGATCCTGCTGAACTTCTCTGGTCACGCCGAATCTAGCACTCTTTCTCTCTGCGTAATTTGACATAAATTCATTAAAGCTTGGTCGCCGGTCATCTTTGATCTCATGTTGAAGGGTTCGTGCTTCTTCTGTTTCATTTGAGCCAGCATATGGTGCAAGACGATTTATGTGAACTACTTTTGGTTTACCTTTCGGCAACTTCTTAATTCGGTATATTACGTCATTTATTTTCTTTTTAATTTCATATGGACCTTCCCATTGTCTTTGCAGTTTGGGAGACAAGCCTCGACGACGTTGCGGATTATAAAGCCAAACAAGATCACCTACTTCATAGCTTTCACTCTTGCATCGAGAATCATATTGATCTTTCATTCTGTCACTGGCTATCTGGATGTGTTGTCGGGCAAGTTCATGAATGTTGTTCATTCTTAACTTCAGGCGGTCGACATAATCTTCGCTTGCAACATGTTCTTCGGAAGGTCTGCAGCCAAACTCTAGGTCGCAGGGTAAACGAACTTCACGACCTAACATCAGGCAGGTTGGAGTCTGGCCTGTAGTTTCATTCACGGCCGAGCGGTAGGCCATTAGGAATAAATGAATGTGCTGGTCCCAATCTCTTTGATGTTCCGATACAACTTTGGACAGGTGTTTACCCATTGTTCGGTTCATTCTCTCGACCATTCCATCTGATTGAGGATGCAGGGGTGTCGTTCTGGTCTTATTGACACCAATCAATTTACAGACGTTTTGGAAAAGGGTTGACTCGAAGTTTCGCCCTTGGTCGGAGTGGATCTCCAAAGGAACACCAAATCGGCTAAAGAATTCTTTAACAAGTACCTCTGCAACGGTAGCAGCTTCTTGATTTGGTATCGCATAGGCCTCAGTCCATTTCGTAAAATAATCCATGGCTACCAGGATATATTTATTTCCATCATTTGTCTCTGGAAGTGGACCTGCAATGTCGATTGCTACTCTTTCCATAGGACTACCAACATTGTACTGTCTCATGGGTGCCCTCTTTTTACCAGCTGGACCATTACTGGTTGCACACAGTTCACATTTCCGGCACCATCTTCTTACATCATCTTTACAGTTCACCCAATAGAACCGTTCTCGAACCTTTTGCAGAGTCTTCGTGATACCAAAGTGTCCACCTGATGCACCGTCATGCAACTGACGCAATACTTCTGACACTTTACTTTTAGGTACAATTAACTGAAGCTTAGTTTCTGTACCATCATCGTTCTCAAAGGTTCGATACAGAAGATCATCTTTCAGCACTAGGCAATTCCATTGGCTCCAGTAACACTTGACTTCTGGACTACATGCACTAATGTCTTGCCAAGAAGGTCTTCCACTTTGACGCATCCAATCCAATACTCTTTTTATACATGGATCATCTGCTTGAGTGTCTTGTAGCTGTTGAGGCTGCCATTGATCATTAATGACGGCGGTTCGTCTCACGGGGCAAAGTCGTTCTTCTAATTCAAGACAATGATTACGATTTGCACTGTATGCCCGTCTTGACTGAGCATCATCATTTGAATGACTCTTTACAGCCCTGTGTTCCATTTGTTCTAGCTTTCTGACTGTTGTATTATTTTCTTGCAATTTACGGCGAATGTGACCTACGTCGCCATCATTCGAACATCTGGTTTCGTGTCTCTTCGGCATCATGTTGCGAACTACTTTCCGTACGATTTCCTCCAGACGTTTCTCGTTTTGTTCGTCGCTCTCTTCAGAGGTTCGTACTCGATAGCTCCGTGAAACTTGACTAGCTGTTTCATGTTCCAAGGCAATAGCGAGCGCTTCATCTAAAACTTTCGGTCTTGCTAGTCGTAAAGCTTTCTGTAGTTCAATGTCTCTTAACCCATTGACGAAGGCATCTACAGCGATTTCTTCCAAAACGTTGTCTGGTGCCTCTGGATAGGCCAACAGCGCTATACGAGCAATATTTGCTTCAAATTCTTGCAAACTCTCACTTGCTCGTTGGATTCTACTTCTTATTTGTACTTTGTAGACTGGTTGTAGATGGGCATCTCCGTAACGTTTATCTAGTCGAGTGAACAAGGTCTGGTAACATTTTTCTTGACCCTTAGGAATTGATCTTAGGATATCCGCAGCATCACCTCGTAAAGCAGCAGTCAAGGAAACAGCTTTTTCTTGTTCTGTCCAATGATTGGCTGTCGCAATAGCTTCAAATTGTCTAAGGTATATGGACCAAGAAGACTTTCCATCAAATGGTGGTAATTTGAATCTCATATTATGTGTCGTTTCGTCTCTGGGTGATTCTTCTTTCACTACCGGATCTAAGGCTATTGTATTAACTGGTGGTAGCACTTTTGTGTTAGTTATCATGGTCTCTAATTGTTTGATCTTCTCTTCTACGTCTTCTATCTTATCGTTAACATTTTTCTGTATCTTATCAAATGTTCTTGAGACTTCTTCGAATTCCTCATTGTTTTGATTACATACTTCGTCGAATCTTCTAGACATATTTTCGAATTTCTCGTCGTTTTGTCTGGCTGTTTCTTTAATAATTTGAGAAGTTTCTTCGATCATTTGAGACGTTTCATCGAATCTTTTGGAAACAGTCTCGAATTTATCATCAGTTTTTTTAGACGTTTCTTCAATTTTTTTAGAAGTTTCTTCTATCTTCATTAAAACTGCTTCTTCCGCTGACTGAAACTGGAATGTCTCTGGGTCATCTCCATTATTGTTGAGAGCAGTCTTCAGACGTTCTTGAAGTATCTTTTTGGACCCGCTGCAATCTTCATCGCGTTCTTCCAGTTGCTCACGCAAGTGTTTTACTGAAAGTTGTACTAGCAGCATCTTTGGTCAGGCACACACGTACTTTTTAAATGTTCTTTCGTACAAAGGACACTACCGGATGTACTAACTACGCGGATGTTCCCGACGAACAATACTTTTCAAAAGTTCAAAAGTCTTTTTCAAAAGTCACTGCTGAATTTATTTGCAAATCTCACACCGGACACCAACTGTAGCGAGATTAAATAAAACGAGCGGTTCGAATTTATATAAACATATTTATTTATAACTTTACAGTTCGGTAGTATCTTAACAACTAACTCTACTTCTAAAATCGCGTCATATATATACCAAAAGTATTAAGTTCCAGAACATTCGGGAGTTGTCCCACCTCTAATTTTGCCTACGTGACCTGTTGTTCTCTCTCGCACTCGATACACGGAGAAGCTTCTGGAAGGGTATTAGAGATGCAATGCAACCGTTACCTGGGCCATCTCGAAAGCATGTTCGTAACAATATTTTTTCACAATGGAAAGTGGCTCAAGTTATTTTAATCCAACAAATGGGCAAACCTTTACAATCCGTAACTTAATATAGACCGATTAGTTTATTACCTATTCTTGCTAAAGATATACCACCTCTTAGTTAAAAATTCTGAGAGTGCTGTTTTTCTTCAGGATAACATTAATTCTGATTATTTTGTGTGTAAGTGTATTATTTTTAGTGTAAGTATATTATAAGCGGTAGCGGGTAGCACTCCTCTACGATCCCGATAGAGGACAGGCTGCCACAGGGAGTGGCGTCCCTGCAGTACGCTAGCTACTGACTTTCTCCTATGTCCAAGCCTTTAGGAGAGGCCAGGTCCCGAACCTATCTTCCTACCCATTTTCCAATCCCTACCACATCCTGATATATTCCGCTACCAACCCGCACTGGCCAGCGTGGTAGTGAAATGGGTAATTTTCCCCGTAAATGACATGACACAAACTAGAAAAAGGTCCTTAATCCCCGGCGGCCCCACGGTCTCTGGTGGCGGTAGCCACCGATTGGACCAAGGGCAGAGGGTACAAAGAATCACCGGGATAGACACGGCTACCATGGACAACGAACATTGCATATTAATGGGCGATTTTAATGCTAAACTTGGATTCAAAGAAGATAACGCAGAAGTGGCTATGGGCTCATTTGGATACGGTGAGCGAAATGATAGAGAAGTGTGCCACTACGTTTTTTGTTGCATCATCAGCTCTATGTGATGAACACATTTTTCAAAAAGAACCAACAACGTAAGTGGACGTGGGCTAGTCCAGATGGCATAACAAAAAACGAAATTGATTTCATCATCACAAATAGAAAAAATATTGTCCAACATGTTACAGTAATTAATAAAATCAATGTTGGGAGTGACCATCGGTTGGTTAGAGTAAAAATAATAATCAATATTAGACGAGAGAGCACAGCAATGATAACAGATAGGCATTCTAATAAATCGAAATCGATAGAAGATAGAGTAGCTTATCAGAATCTCATAACTTCAGAACTGAAAGTAATAGAACATCTAAGTGAAAATGCATTAGATATAGAGGTGACAAACATGCGAATAAATAGTGCGATTCGAAACGCTCATACAAAATATAAGAAAAAAGGAAAAAACAAGATGGATAAACTCACTCAAGCTACTAAAGATCTTATAAACAAAAAAAGAGAATTAAAAGACAAATACACAGATAATTTTATAACACTTAGACAGTTAAAAAAAGATATCACAAAATCCATTCGAAAAGATGTCAGAAATTACTGATTACATAACTCAAACCATTGATAAAAATAAAAGTTTAAAAGTTCTGCGCCGACAAATGACTGAAGGATCGAAAAATATGTGTAAACTTGTAAATAAAAAAGGAGAAACTACCACAAATAAAGAAGATATTTAAAAAATGTCTTAAGATTTTTACTCAGAATTGTATAAGCAAGAAGAACTTCCAGATCCTAATCAAAATCAAATACAAAAAGTTCAAAATGTAGGCTCAGAAGACATCCCAGATATCACAACAAAGGAATTAAAATCAGCACTCTCGAAGATAAAAAACAATAAATCACCTGGAGAAGATGGGATAGTCATTGAACAAATCAAAGAAAGAGGAGGAAGTTAGTAATTGTGTTGAAAAGATGTTCAATACTTGTTTGACAAAAGGCGTAACCCCCTCCCAGTGGTATAATGCAATAATAACCATAATTCACAAAAAAGGTGACATTTCAGACCTAAAGAACTACAGACCTATTAGTTTGCTCTCCCAAACATACAAACTATTCATGAAGATAATAACAAAACGGCTTGTGAACAAACTGAATAGTTACCAACCTTGTGAACAGGCTGGGTTCCGCTCCAGATACGGAACAAATGATCATCTAAAAGTTATAAAAACGCTAATAGAAAAGTGTACAGAGTATAACAAGCCTATCTTTCTTATATTCGTAGATTATGAAAAGGCGTTTGATACTATAGATCATCATAAAACGCTTCGAGCATTGGCTGACTGCCGCATTGACTACCGATATATCGCATTGATTAAAAGTTTTTACAAAACTAATACAGTTTGTGTCCGCCTTCATAAAGATACCAAGAAGATTCGAATAGAACGTGGAATTAGACAGGGTGATACTATATCCCCTAAATTGTTTACACCTGTTCTTGAATACATGTTAAAGCAAATGGAACAAGAGGATAACATGAAAATTAATATAAATGGGGAAGATATGAACCACCTAAGATTTGCCGATGACATCTTTTTAATATCTGATAAAGTTAATAAAGCTACAAAAATGCTGCACACGCTCTATAAAGTGTCAAAAATAATTTGTCTTAAAATTAACACCTCAAAGACAAAATTTATGACCAACCTTGTAGTCAGCGGTAAAATTCTGATTGAGAGCCATAGCATCGATCAAGTAATAGCTTACAAGTATCTAGGGCATGAGATTCGCTTGGGCCGAGATAACCAGACAACTGAAATACAAAGAACGATAGGTCTCACATGGACTGCCTTTGATAGATTGATTAACATTTTCAAGTCTGTTATCCCAGTTTGTTTAAAAAGAAAGGTTTTTAACCAGTGCGTTTTACCGGTTCTTACATATGGTGCAGAAATACTGACTCTGACAAAAAGAACAATAGATAAAATAAGAGTTACACAACGCGCTATGGAAAGATCAATATTAGGTATTACCATCAGAGATAAAGTACCAAACCTAGAAATAAGAAGAAGAACAGGAGTCACAGATGCAGTGGAAAAAATGGCCATGGCTAAATGGGCTTGGGCTGGACATGTTGCCAGATTAACGGATAACAGATGGACCAGAAAGATTCTGGAATGGCGACCAAGGCAAGAGTCATATCGAAGCAGAGGACGACCACCGACTAGATGAACGGATGATATCAAGCGCATCACCACAAACTGGATGCAAGAGGCACAAGATGGGAATAGGTGGAAAATTTTACGGGTAGCCTACGTTCAGCAGTGGCAAATATAGGCTAATTAATGATGTATTATTTTTGCTTCTGTATTATGCGTTTGCGTATTTTGTTTATGTATTAAATATTTATATATTGTGTGTTGTATATGTTTTATGTAAAATTGTAGACGATGTGTCCTCGACATACTCTAAGATAAAACTTGTAGCTTTCCTCTAATAATTGGTATCTTCTTCTTCTTCTTCTTTTTCTTCTTCTTCTTCTTCTTCAACCTTCATTTATCCATTGTTAGACATAGGAATTCTCCAATTGCTTCCACGCTTTTCTATCTTTTGCAATTCTCATCCACTGCTTTCCAGCTACAGCTGTTACATATAATAATTAGTATAATTATCTTAAAATAAGAAAAAATATCTAGTAAATATTTACACACCAATGCGCGCGTTTGATCTTAATATTCGCTATGCTATAAATATATTATACTCGGAATTTCTTAATTTTTTTTTATTTATTTTGTAAAATATATTTTTTTACTCACTTAGCACATTTTTTGTTAAAGCACGTTCCTTATAAGGTGTTTTATATACCTACCTACGTGTACTTTTTACGCAAATACTTTGGCTAGTACAACCCATTCGATCCTCTTTAACAACCAAGGATTAACGTCGCGCTCTCATTGTGAGCTAGATATATCCTGTTACGACGACGAATCAAAGTTGAAATTTAGTATGCAGCAGCTGCAAAGCTGCAAATTGGATGCATTACGGATACTTAGTTCAGGTTGATAATTCTGGAGAGCATATAACTCTTTACAGTAAGTTAACTCTTGAAAACTTTTGGATAATTAAATAAAAAAATTTTAAATTCTAACTGTTAAGTTTTCTTAAGTAACTCTTAAGTAAGGAAAAATTTTGTGAATACATATTTTTGCCTAAATAGGAAAAACAATTTTACATCCTCCAACTGCGTGCAAACGGTACTTACATATATAGTCCAGGTGGGATCTGCTTTGATCTGTACATTTTCCATAGGAGTCTATTTTTTTGCTAAAATCACTTCAGGATGTACGCTTTAATAATAGTTATGATATATACCAATCAGAAACCTTGTGATTAAATTTTTATTTAACAAAATCTAAACCAAATCGAAAATTTCAGCTTTTTGTACTCATATTTTTGCCTATAACTCAAAAGATAGGGCTCTTACAAAAAAATATATACAAAGTGAAAGTTTTGTTTTTTAATACAACATACTATTTTATTAGCGAGAAATAATTTTTTTTTGTTATTTTCCAAGTAAAGATTTGCAATGTGTCCTGTTCCTTATTTAATATAACTAAAATTAATATTAAAAAAAATTTACTTATGAAAATCTATCTGGTAACTCCAAGAGTTTGTGTCTTTTAAGTCTTCTCACTTCCCTGCTGTTGTCCAGTAGGTTTATGCACTAGAATCTGGGTGGATTTCTATCCGCTGTAAATACCTATTACTACACATTTTTATTTGTTCGCGAACAACACTCACTGAAAGATCACGATATATGACTTCATTAGGGACGTAGTATGGTGCATTAAGAATCTGCCAAAGGATCTTCGATTGGAACCTCTGCAGGATTTCAATATTGTATTCGCCGGCACACCCCCCCAGTTGAATGCCATAGATTCAAATGGGTTTTAGAATTACTTTATACACTAATAATTTATTTTCCTTTGACAGTCAGATCTTCTTCCAAGTAGCCAGTAAAGTTGTTTTAATTTTAGTCCGAGTTGTTTTCGTTTATTGAAGATGTGGTTTCTCCAAGTAAGTTGTCTATCAAGATGAATACCAAGGTATTTTGCACTATCTTCTTCTTCAAGTGCCGTCTCCATCAATGGAGGTTAGCGGTTATGGTGGCAAACGTTTGTCTATCTTCAGCTGTTCTTAAGAGTTCCTCAAATCCAAGTCCTGTCCAGTTTCTGATATTACGTAACCAGGACAATTTTTTTCTTCCAATTCCTCACTTTCCTTCTATTTTGCCTTTTATTATCAACATTGCACTATCGGATTGCGGTATATCTTGATTGTTTAGTTGTACAGGTGGACATGTCAGAAGTTTAGTTGTAAAAATTACATGGTTTGATTTACTTTCATTAACCTTGATTCACTATTTTCTTAACCATATCTGAATGGTGTTTAAGTGGACTTGTTACCTTTAAGATGCTTCGATTGAATTTGTGTGCGATGAGAGGATGACGGTCAGAACACTAATCAGAAGTAGGTAGGTCAGCCGTATATAATAGATATAAGAGTGGACCAAGCACACTACCTTGAGATACGCCAAAGTTTATAGGTCTCAATGCTGTTACTATCGTACCGTATTTTATCTGAAAATGTCTGTATGTTATGTAGGATTTGCATATCCTATAGTATTCATTTAGTACAATATCTACTAAATGGTTACCGGCTAAACAACATCAGATATGCAAATGACACCATAGTATTTGCGGACAACTTAGAAGACCTACAAGTTCTTATTAACAAAATCACGTATTACAGTCAACAATATGGAATTAATATAAACGTTAAGAAGACAAAGCTTTTAATAATTAGCAAGAAAAGAATATCATAAGGGCAAATCTAAGTCAACCAATCTTCTGTAAAAAGAGTGACGCACTACAACTACCTCGGCACCATAATAAATGAAGATTGGACCAACAACCAGGAGATTAAAGCACGCATCGGAAAAGCTAGATCCACCTTCAATTGGGTATGGGTCTTCTTCAAGAGTCACAACCTCTCTCTTGATACAAAGTCAAGAATGCTGCGATGCTACGTCTTCTCTGTCCTTTTAATGGTGTTGAATCGTGGACCTCGAACGAAGATATGTGCAGAAAACTGGAAGCATTTGAGATGTGGCTATATCGAAGAATGCTTAAGATCCCGTGGACTGACCGAGACATAAATGAGGAGGTCCTCGAAAGAATTAATAAGAACCGAGAGGTACTGACCTAGAATAACAGAGTGGAGCCCGATAGGAAGAAGAAAGAGAGGCAGACCCCGAAGATCTTTCAGAGATGAGGTGGACGAAGCAATGAGTAGAAGAAACCTACAGAAAGGGGACTGGCTAAACAGGAAAAATTGGAGAAAACGGTTGAGTGAAGGAATACAGTGAAAACTGTGGAAATCCTTGTATATATAGGTACTGACCACCATCACATCTCGAAAGTTACAGTTCTTCGGACATATTATGCGAAATGAATCCAGATATGCTCTCCTTCAAGCCATCGTGCAAGAAAAAATAGTTGAAAAACGAGATCCAGAAAGAAAAAGAACATCTTGTATAAAGAACCTTAGAATCTGGTTCAATACAACATCTGTGGAGCTCTGTACAACATCTGTTTCCGCGCTGCTACCAATAAGATAAAGATTGCCATGATGATCGCCAACATTCGTAACAGATAGGTACATCAAGAAGAAGAAGTATTCAGATGCTAGTTGTTGTTTAATTTTATACAGCAAGCCTACATAAAATTGTTATCAAAAGCTTTTTTGATGTACAAGAAGACTGCAGAACAATAGCGCTTTTCCTCAAAATCCTGGTTTATGATATTACCAACTCTATGCACTTGGTAAACTGCAGCGTGTTTTTGTCGAAAACTAAATTGGTAGTCAAGAACTAAGCAGTTTTCTTCTAGGAAAGAACTAAATTTTTTTATTATTAGTTTCTCAAGAATTTTAGCAAGAATTGGTAATAAACTAATCGGTCTATATGAAGTTACGGATTGTAAAGGTTTGCCCATTTTTTGGATTAAAATAACTTGAGCCACTTTCCATTGTGATGAAAAATATCCTAATCTTAATACTGCGTGGCAGATTTGTATTAACAATAGGATCGAATTTTGTAGTAATTGACATCAGACGAATCAAGTAATCAGCTCATGACCAGGAACTTTCTTTTTATTAGTACATATTAAATATTGCGTCAAAAATTTCGGTTTTTCTAAAAGGTTTAATAGGCAGAGACATCTGGTATGGGCAGTACAAATATCTATGAAAATTTTTCTCTTCCTCTGGTTGTACGTCAGAGAGAAATGGAGTAAAGGTAGTTTCCAAGTGTTGCCCCAATGTTCGTTACTCGTTTTGATAGGTGGTATATGTGGTCGTACCAATTTTTTGGCAGCCTTCCAAAGGGTATAATATGTGGTTTTAATGGCAATAAATCTCTTAGCTTTTTTTTCAGGTCTTTTGCTGCTTTGTTAAATGGTCGATGTTCGATTGTTTTGGCATGTCTTTTTAAGTTTTCTCTTTTCAACCATTTTTTCTGTAATGGCCTTGGGATAGAACTCCTTGTTAGGTTTATTATTCGTTGGTGGGGTGGCTCCTAGCATAGATTCTGTATACATATAATTAGATGACAGCAGTGTCCAGATCACTTTTTGTCTTTAGACATAAGTTTATGTTTAAGTTATTAGGACTGGTTTCTTTAAATAAAGTATAATTGGTTATTGATGAATAAAGCGTAGGAAGTCTATGTAAATAAATTATTTCAGAAGACAGAATGGGAAATACTGGCAAGTGATTGGATGTTAAGACAAAGCATGATTTAGTTGATAGGTGATTATCTGGTATACCTTTGGTTCAAGGAGATCAAGGAGATCTAAAAGTTTTCTTCTGTCTGTTCGTCAATATGTAGGTTCACCTATAGAATAAATTTTGAGGTTATTAATATTTATTACCTGAAGTACTTGTCTGCCACGTGGGTTCATCAATCTAGAGCCCCAAAAAGTAATCACCACCGGCTAGGAACCTTGATCCAAGTGTTTAAAAAATTTAAAAAATCGTTTTGTTTTTATTGTGTGCTTGCGAGAGTAGTATAATATTAACATAGTGATTGGCCCGCTCCCGTCCTTAATTACTATGTTTGTAGCCTGCAAGTGCGGTAGTTTAGTTGCATGTAGTTCGTAATGTTTTATACTGCATTCATAATTATGGCCAAACCGTCGTGTGCAGTATTATCAGGATGATCTGTGGTGTATAATTTATAGTTTGGCATTTTCAAGTAACTTTTACCTGTATAGTGCGCTTCGAAAATATGCATTGTATCAATTTAATTTGCAAATAAAAATATTTTTAACTCTTGGCTGTGTTGAGCCATACAGATGGCATTCCATATTGCTAGTTTAAGTATAATAGCCATTTAAATTATTCTGGATTCGAGTGCTGCCAGTCGGCTTGATATGTCGTCTAATCTATCTGCTAATCTAGTAGTAATGTTTTCTGATTTATTTATAATTGTGTATATATCAGTCTGATTATTTGGCGGAATCTGCGTAGTTTTAATCTGCATGTGTTGTATTGTGGGTGGTTGAGATGCTGGTATTCTCTGAGTTACCTGTGTATATGTTAAATTTGGTTGTCGCAGTTGGTGTTAACTATAATATTGGCAAGTGGTTATTTTTCTCTTAGGACTGGAAATCATTAAAATAGTCACTATCTTTTAATATCAGGTCCATGTCTCACACCCACAATAAACAACAATATTCGGGTTGTATTTTTGATTTCACGGTAACCTACAAAACAATATCACCCCACAGTAAACACAATTTATCCTTCAAATAACTTCTTATTCTGTACTGTATTTGGCAAATAAATATTTTACATTTTATCTATAAGATAAATTTATTTATGTCATTTCTTTCCCAGGTGGAGCTGGGTGTTTAAATCTAAACTAACATGAAATTTTAAATGATTTTGTTTATTAAATATAATCTTAAAATTACAGCAACCAATATTTTTGTCAGTTTTGCAAAAAATTAATGGTATTATATAAAATTAATATTATAATATTATTAATTAAACATACCGTTTCAAGAACAAAATATGATTGACTCAATAGATTGAAATGACAGTTGGTAGTTTAGATTACATTTCTAGGTGGCGCAGTTACCTTACCGGACAGTGTGATTTGTCGGCCTATCCTTTTATATAGATTTCAAAAGCTCGATTAATTGGTTACCGAGATATTGAAGCTTAACCCTTAACTTGGCAATTTATGTTATAATATACATAATATTTTAAATTTTTTATTTTTTTAACAAACAATCAATAGTATTTGAAACGCAGTTCTTAGCACTGTATAGTTGAGCATGCACTACCGTGTGTAGCCGACTGGAAATCGGCCCGAAAATTCTTAATTTGAGCAAGCGTGTTGTTCCAACCAACAAGTGGTAAGTGTTTATTGTGGTAAGTGTATCAGTTTATTGATTTGTATTATACAGTGCTAATTTTTTGAGAATTTGTTTTTGAAACAATATACTGTTTGTGCATAAACAAATTTTTGGTGTACTTAATACATTTTCAGCAAATCGAATTAAAACTTCTTTTATTGTATAGTATACACCGCCCGATTCAGCTTATTTAAAATTTATTTATTTTTTTAGACTAAAAAAAAAGATTGATAAACCTTTGCCTTCAGTTGGTGCTGAAAACCCAGAAAGTAGTAGTGGTGATAAACAAGAGGACGAAGATATATAAGAAGATGTAGAAATATTACCTGTTTTAGTCAATAAACAAAGACTAGCAGCAGCTACTTCCTCAGTATTGCCACAATTTTCCCCAGTAGTCCGAAAACATGTTCTTTAATAAAATGGGAGGGGAAAAGAGATAAGCCGTCATTCAACTGGATAACTGATGATTTTGAATATGAGATAGCAACAGAACAAAGTAATGATTTTACAAAACCCCAAAATATAAAAACACCTTTGCAATATTTTAAAACTTTTTTTAGTCCAGATATTGATGAATTGTTCATAGAACAAACTAACCTGTATTCGACACAAACATTTCACAGTAGACACAAATATAGATGAGATGTACGATTTCTTAGCTATCGAAATTTTAATAGGGATTGTTGACATACCGGCGTACATGGACTATTGCTCTCAAGAGACGCAATATGAACTTATTGCAAATGTAATATCACTAAAGAGGTATCAAGCAATACGACGCAGCCTACATTTTGTCAACAATGAGGAGTTGAATAATGACAGATATTTCAAAATAAGGCCTATTTTAGATCGTGTACGAAGAAACTGTCTCACAATTGAATCAGAGTCTAGATGTTCAGTGGATGAAATGATAGATATGATTCCCGTATAAGGAGAAAAAGGCAGGCTGGAGAAGACATTATATGATAATTATTTTACAAGTTTAGAACTTATTACGCATCTTCCTTCGAAGTGTATTTGGAATATTTTCTTTGGGAACTGTTAAAAAAGACAGACTACGGGCTTGCCCACTTGAATCTGATAAAAAAATAAAAAAGATATAAGAGGTTCTTTTGACCAAAGAGTAGACAATGATACTCGCATTGTCGTTGTAAAGTGGTACGATAGCAAGTCCGAAATCTGACAAAATAAAAAGAGTAAGTCCCAGCAATAAGCAGCTACCCCTACCTTCCAAAAAAATTAAAAACCCGGTAAAGCCTAGACACCAAGATGATATCAGATTACATCATCTGGATCATTTTCCAGTATACGGTGCAATGGGCAGGTGCAGAAATTGCAAGAAGGGACAAACTGTCATATTTTGTAACAAGTGTAATGTAAGACTATGTTTAGTGGATAACAGAAATTGTTTTATGGATGTTCATATTAATAAATAAATATTTTTAATTAAATTTTAATAGATCTTATTCATATTACTTGTCCTTCATAATTCGCCAAAGTATGATATGCTACACAAACTTATTTTTTGGTCTATTTGGCAATGTACACTCTGGTATACAATCCAAATTTTTGACATATAGATGTCATATTTTTTTTTTATTATAGAATATTTGTCTAATGCCCAAACAGCAAACATACCAATTTTCAGATTTTTAGATTCAAAATTAACCTTTTGCCAAGTTAGGGGTTAAAGTTGTCTTGTCAAGTACTTATTATATAATAAAATTATAGGATGTTTCTCGCGTCAACGTGTGTATCTGTCTCAACATATTCGATATCCACTATCCTTTACAATGATGTACCGTACGTTATGATTCGACTTAAATCTTATCCTTGAATACTAAAATGTCTGGCAAAAGAATTTTCTGTCTACACCGTGTATATCAAGATTTTTACCTACACACTTGTTCTTGTTATATGTCAGCTGTGGGTTGGTAAATGGTTCCGGTCAAAATAATTTGTAAATTAATATAGATTTAAAAATGGCGAATTACTGGCGCCGACTACCGGATAATAATTGAACTATGACAGTCAGTAATATAGATTTCTTCGACGTAATGTGTGACGTCTGAGTGGGAGGAGCTTACAAAACTATTAAGATACAAAATGTTCCCAAGAAAAAATCAAGAATCTGTACCTACGTCGTAGAAAAAAATATTTGAAATAAAAATGTAGCTAAGATAATTTTAAACAAGAAACGTTAATAACCATTTTATGTGTAGAACGAACACTTACAAAACATATCAGTTACGCGCGCGAAGTCAATTTCAAATAAAATTTGTATAACATAACAGTAAAAATTCGATATCCTTTGATCAGAGTATACTCTCAACAAAAATTAAAACGAGTTTTAAATGTTAAAAGCATATCGTATAAAATGATTGTATTTTGCTACAAATGAAGTCAGTTTCTATAAAGTTGTTAAATAAATAAACTAAAATAAATAAAATTTTTACCATTTTTGATCACCATTTTTCTCATGAGATCAATAAAATTTATTTTGTTTACTGACAGGTCACTATGGAACTTTCATTTAGAACTTAGAAGGCAAAAAAGTGAGGCATCTGAAATATGCCTAAAAACTCTGAATTTAAACTGTCACATTACAAACGATCTAAAAGTTTGAATTCTATGATGATACACAGGGTAGAGATATTAGAATGCCAAGGAAAGAATATCACAAAGATTGCATGAAAAGAAAGGTTAAGCTTCCGATATCTGTGATAATCTGAGGTTTAACCCATGAAGGACGAAGTTTTCGAAAATCTTTATTTTACATAAATAATACAAATAAATATTATGAATGGACAAAACTTACTTAGAAAAAGACAAAAATAATTATTAAATATATTAAAACCTAAAAATATTGCCTGTTGCCAAATGGTAACGCTAGGTTCCTATGGCTACATTAACCGAATAAAATAAAAGTAAAAAATATTTTATGAAATTGAGAGATAATCGGCAAAAAACTTTCTATAGCTGTGTATGAAATTTAACATTACACTTTGTGCACAAACCTACTTCACATTTGGCGCATCTTGTTCTCATGATCAACCTGCATTCTTCACCTGCACACCTAATTTTCTTTTTATTTGGTACTAGTTCCAGTAAATGCCCAACTCCATCGTATCTAATATCATGAGATACTTTATGAAAGGAACGACTTGAGAGTGAACTAGACGGTCGGCCACCTTGTTTTGCAGGCACTCCGTATTTGGTCAGATAGGCTTGCACAATTTCACGCCTAAACTCTAACTGTGTCAATTTGTTGCCGGATTTTTTATGTAGCACCCACGCATTTTGTATAGTCGCATCTAGCATCCAGGTAATCAAGCTCCAGTACCATTTTTTTGCCGTCATTCCTATTCTAAAGCGGTTTATATTTTCGTCCATTAGGTCAGTGCCCCCCATTGCATTTTTATATTTACCAATCAGGCATAGACTTTAAACCTGGATGATTTTCTTTTCAGCTTGTGAATTTCTTTTCACGAGCGATTGTGGTTCCACCCCATAACATGTTGACGCTACACTTACGACGCTGTTATTCAACCATCTTACAACTATAATACCAGTTTCTCTCTCGAGAATCGACTCTACATCACCCCTTTTGCGTTTCTGCATATTAGCTTTCGATTCTATAGGGCAGTTTTTGGGAATGCGATTTTCCCGTATTGTTCCGGTAAGGCTATAGCCACGATTCTTTATATGTTTCAAAAGGTGGAGGCTCGTAAATAAATTGTCGCAGAAAAATTTGTAGGGTAATCTTGATTTATCATTGGGCAGTTCATTGAGCATTGTGACGAATGAAGCCGCACATGCTCCAAAAACTTTATAATAATGATTATTTGCTTTGGGATCGGTTCCTTGGTACATGTTGAAGCTTACAAGATACCCACTTTTAGTGTTGAGGCACCAAACTTTGTATCCGAAACGAATCGGCTTTCCTTTTATGAACTGTTTACATGAGTGGCGTCCAAAGTATTTCACCATAGATTCGTCGTAATATTCTTTATATTTTTTCTGTGAATAGTCAGCTAAGGGTCTGATCTTGTAATATTTGTCCCTTTCATCGATGGCTTCATTATTTGCAAGGTGGAAAAAACGCCAAATTGTAAGGAACCGATCTCTTCGCATAGCGTTCATGACCATTGCATTACCCATATCGCCTTTCGTATCCCAGTAAAATTTTTTTCCCGGGAGCCAATTATACCCCGATAGAATCAAAATGGCAAAGAAACACCTCATTTCTCCTGCGGAAATTTTGGGGTCGGGAAAGTTCTTCTGTAGTGCATAACTCGTGCATTGGTTGAGAATGCAACTAATTATATCCTCGTCGAAAAATAATTCGAACATCTCGACAGGTGTCAACGTATTGAATGGTTCGTAGCTATATTCTGGGAAACTAGCGGCATTGTCGACCAAATCACCCGTTATCCAATTAAGGGACTCGTATTCAATTTTCTTCACTTGAGAGGTAGTTTGTGGGATGAAGCTTCCGCTGCTTTCCTGGGAAATATCCATCGCTTGAACTGCATCTTCTTCGATGTCGTCATCCTCCTTGTCTGCTTCTTCGCCATACATTTGCACCTCAACATTTGCTTCCAGCTGTTTTCTAGACAGATTGTCGATGAATCCTCCCCCATCCTCCTCGCCAGAATCTTCATCAGTGAGGTCTCCAATATTTGGGGGCTCAACATAAATATTTCTAACGTTGACGTCATCTTCGTAAACCATGTTCAAAGCTTCTTGTAGAGAGAAACCCCGCCTGAAAAAACAAGATGCCTGTAGATGCTAGCGTTGCCATATGGCAACGTGATGAATAAAAACAAAATATTGTAAAAGATCGCTTTTTTTCAAGGGTTGTCAAATATTCACAGAGTGAAAATGACCTTTCTATTAGATCATAATTGTTACTTTAGCCACTTAGATGTAATATTTATTCAGAAGTAATTGACAAATTGAGCTACTTACACAAATTTTATATCCATTTTTACAACTATCAAAATCGGTGACTATAAAATCTCACAAACACCAACGAATTAAGTTTTTGTTAGGTGTTTATCTTCAAATCACTTATTTTCTGCAGACCAGCACGTTCTTGGAAACAAAACAAACTAACATAACCTCAAAATAATAAGATTCGTAAGTCAATACCAGTGTTGCCATATGGCAACTCCAGTCCTTCATGGGTTAATGTTATGTCAGGGAGATAAACATCTGTTTTTCATTGATGGAACTGTCAATATGGTAGATATATTCAAATTCCAGGGGAAGAATATCACAAAGATTGCCTCGAAAGAAAGAAGTTCCCAATATCTGTGATGGTCTGTGTTTGTATGTCCTGTTAAGGAAACGAATATCTTCTTCCCATTGATGGCACTGTCAATGATAGTAAGTAAAAAAGTATTTTACAAGAAGACTTAGTGTCTTCCGTTAATAAAACTCAACTACCAAATAGGAGATTTATATTTTAACAAGATGGTTTAGTCTGCCGTAAAGCGAAATCTGTAAGACTATGGTTGCAGGAACTGAATATTCCTGTTTTAAAATGGCCTTAAGCAGTCCTGATCCATCCTTTATCTAGAATCTTTGGCAATAGAGGAAAAATGCACTTCTAACTACACTAGTTCCCACAATTCCTAAATTACATGATGAAGTTTAGGAAATTTAGAATACTTTTTAACCAGATTACTGGCAAATATTGATAGACGGTGGCTACTTTGTCAAAGAGAATTTATGCCGTTTTAAGTCATAAGGGTGACTTCACACTATGGTAAATAAATTAATTTTCAGTTGATAAAAGTCTAAGAAGTTGTTAATTATTTGGTAAAACAGTAAATCAATTCTAATTCAGAAAAATAAAATTGTGTTGCATATATTGGTTTTGGTTTAATTCATTTGTCTCGGAGCTCGTAATGAAGTGATATCCTGGATTTTAAGCATTTAGGGATAATAGAGACCTTTAATGTGGTGAAGAAATAGTATAAAGAAGATTAAAACAAAATAGATTTATTTTAAAAATGTATGTATGTTAACTCTAGAACCACAACGTGAGGAAACTGGTACATAAACCACAACGTGGGGTCGCCTTTGACCCTAATAAAAACTTACTCAAATATGACAAATAAAAAAATTTATTAGGTACTCACATCATGAGTTAAGCGGCTGTGATACTGCGATCTTAGGGCACTCTTTTGTCCTGGAGTTTGAGAAATCGGCTTCGAAGGCGGAGGAACTAAGACTTTTAGTGAACGGCATAAGGATGCAGAAGGCAAGGAGAAACCACTGCATTAAAGACTTCTTGTAAGTATCTCTAGTACAATTATCATGGTAATAAAAAACTTTAAGATTCCGACTACTGATCATGAAAATCGGAATTCAAGATCCGGCTGGGAAGGTAAATCTAGCTCAAACCGTGAGGCCTTCCAGGTCGTTATCAAGAGAAATCCTCACGAACCAAACTACATTCTAGATGATGGATCTCTAAGAGTATTGCGAACAGCCATAAAGATAGGTACCTGGAACGTTAGAACAATGTACGAGGCGGGAAAAATCTATAATGCCATTCAAGAAATGGAAAGACTCTCGATTAATATTATGGGAATAAGCGAAATGCGCTGGACAAATACGGGATACCGAGTTATCAAAGATCACAAAATATTTTACTCAGGAAATCTTAAGAACGAACATATAAATGGAGTGGGCCTAATTATGAATAATAAAATCGCCAATTGTGTCAGTCACTTTGTACCTGTATCAGAAAGGATGCTCTTAGTTCAGCTAAACACAACTCCCATAAAAACAAACATTATTCAAGTATACGCTCCTACAGCGGACGCCCCAGAAGAAATCATAGAAGAATTTTACAATGACCTTACTAATATTGTCAAAAGGATTCGGAAAAACGAAATAATACTAATAATGGGAGACTTTAATGCCAAAGTTGGCAAAGGACAAAGTGGAAATTTAGTGGGATCTTTTGGTCTAGGGGAACGTAATGAACGCGTTTGATTGAATTTGCAACTGAAGAACAGCTCGTAGTGACAAACACCTTTTATGATCTTCCTCCAAGACGACTATATACGTGGAAATCTCCCCAGAATACTCCAGATCACACAGTACGAAATCAAATAGACTATAGAAGACTATATAGAAACTCTATAACATCTGTTAAAGCGTACCCGGGATCCGACATAAATTCGGACCACAATCCACTTATCGCCAAAATGAAACTTAGTTTAAAGAAAGTTTAAAGACCAAAAATTATGAGGTACGATATTAACCAACTGAAAAATAAAACAGTAAAGGAAAAGGTACAAACACGCCTAAAAGAAAAAACGTGGGCTCGTACAGAAAAACCATGGGCCCATACAGAAACAGATAACACAGATGTAGAACTAGAAAATTTGCACAAAGTAAGTCAAGATATAACAGAAAAATACTTAAAACCTGAAAGAACAAATAAAAAGGAATGGATGACGGAGAATAAGAATAAGAATAAGAATTACTACAACAACATAAATAACGAAATAAAAAGGGCTATTAAAATAGCAAAAGAAAATTGGTTTAGCTCGAAGTGTACAGAGATAGAGACATTACAACAAAAACATGATTTATTTAACCTCCATAAAAAGATTAAAGAAGCGGCAGGCTTATATAAACACAAGAACACTGGATTCCTGACAGATAATCAGGGAAACATAGTACTGGAGATAGAGCATAAAAGAGATATTTGGATCAAATACGTGGAAAAAACTTTTGAAGATATACGAAGTAACACTGGTATTACAACAAACACCAATTGCGAATCTGGACCACCATTTACAGTCGAAGAAGTAAAATATGCCATCAAAAGCACCAAAGATGGTAGAGAAGTAGGCCCTGATAATTTTCACTCAGAATTCTTAAAACTTATGGACTATAATGGCATAAAATGGTTGACAAATATATTTAACAGTATATATGATACGGGCGTGGTTCCCCAAGAGTGGTTAGTGTCAACTTTTATAAATCTTCTAAAAAAACCCAATGCGAGAAAGTGCGAAGACTATAGAATTATAAGCCTTATGAGAGATTTACTTAAAACATTTCTAAAGGTCATCCACAAAAGAATATATACAAAATGTGAGGAACAACTAACAAGAACACAATTCGGATTTCGTGATGCTCTGGGAATACGGGAGGCTCTTTTTGCTGTACAGGTGCTATTTCAGAGATGCAGGGATGTGAATTGTGATATATACGTATGCTTTATAGATTACCAGAAGGCATTTGACAGAGTAAAACATGACAAATTAATGACTCTAATGCAAGAAATTGGAATTGACAACAAAGATCTTAGAATTATCAGAAACATTTACTACAATCAAACGGCCAAAATCAAAATAGAAGACCAGTTAACTGATAAAATTGCAATAGAACGTGGAGTACGACAGGGCTGTATTTTGTCTCCATTGTTGTTCAATATTTATTCTGAATGGGTATTTAAGGAAGCTTTAGACGGTTGTGCGAAAGGAATACTAATAAACGGTGAATGGTTGAATAACATTAGATACGCAGATGACACTATAGTTTTTGCCGATAATCTGAATGACTTACAGATATTAACAAATCGCATAACAGAAGTCAGCAACAGATACGGACTAGCTCTTAACATAAAGAAAACCAAATTTATGACAATTAGTAAAAAACCAATACTAAACGCTCAACTTACAATCAACCAACAGAATATCGAAAGAGTCGAGCAATATACATATCTAGGCACCAATTTAAATAGCCAATGGGACCACTCAACAGAAATTAAACAGCGAATAATAAAAGCAAAAGCAGCATTCGTTAGAATGAGAACTATTTTCAACAGTCGAGACATATCATTAAAAACAAAATGCCGTCTATTGAACTGCTACATATTCACAGTTCTGCTCTACGGAATGGAAGCATGGACACTGACTGTTGCATCTATGAATGGGCTCGAAGCTTTCGAAATGTGGTGGTATAGGCGCATCTTACGTATATCCTGGGTTGACAGAGTTACTAATGTGGAGGTCCTGCGTAGAATGGGGAAAGAATGTGAAATTCTCATGACCGTCAAAACTAAAAAGTTGGAATATCTAGGTCATGTAATGAGAAATCAAGAACGTTACGGCCTTCTCCAGCTGATTCTCCAAGGGAAAGTAAATGGTAAGAGAGGACCGGGAAGAAGACGCATTTCCTGGCTTCAAAATTTGCGAAAGTGGTATAACACGACTACCACTGAACTGTTCCGCGCTGCAATAAGCAAAGTGAAGATAGCCGTGATGATCGCCAACGTCCGGAACGGATAGGCACTTTAAGAAGAAGATTAGGTACTATTTCATTTTGAAATAGTTTGTTATATGACAGTTTAATGTTTCTACAGTAAATACCGAAATAAGAGTATGATTAACAAATAAACAACAAAATAAAAATAACCATTTTTTAGTAGTAAAAATAACATGATAAACAAATCTGACCAATACAAAATATTTAAATTAAGATTAAGATTTACATATTCCACAAATGCTAAATTGATGTTCTGCACATATATTTTTTCCACAATGAATACAAATATGGCGACCTTTACGGTCACGAGATCTTGGACAAAAATCACAACGACGTGAACGTTTTTGTGGCTCTTGGGGTGGTAGTTCGTCATGATATCCAAGGTATAGTCTCAGAGATTGGCAGTCGGTTATTTTCTATTCTTTGCTTCATATAATCTTCCACCAAAGAATCAGCTAAGTTTTTGAGAAAAGTAGAACAGACGTTACAGTTCGGCAATATTTGAAATTGATGTAACACAAAAGAATTAATTCCAGCAGCATCTAACATTCCATACAAAATCCTTAAAGGCCACCTTCTCGTCTTTCGAGCAACTGTTTTCGAATGAATGTTGATCAAACGTATCGACCCCACCTTTAGTCGAATTGTAGAACATTGTAATTTCTGGCTTTTTTGTTTCTGCATTTATTTCGTCTCCAAAATGCATAGAACTTATAAGTAGAACGCATTTTTTCTTTTCTAAAACATGGGATACTAAAGTTACATTTTTTGAAAAAGCAAACGCTGATGAGGGGATTTCGCTGCATTTTACATCTAGAAATTGTACCGGTATTTTTTTTTTATTTTTGCGGAGAGTTCCTACCATGGTTCCAAGTTTATTTTCAAGAAGTTTTTTTGCTTACTCGATCGATGAAAACCAGCTGTCCATTGTTATGGTACGATTTGTTCCTGCTATTGTTTTCGATAGTTTCGTAACATATTGCGTTGGAATAGAACCAACTTCAGGCCGTCTGTTTGGATCTTTTCCTGTATAAGGAATTGCAGAACACATATAATTAGTTTTGGAGTCGCACATCATAATAATTTTAATACCATATTTGTCTGGTTTGCTAGATAAGTACATTTTGAATGGTCAGCCCTAAAGTTTGTTAGCTGCTCATCTATAGTTATATATTTGTAAGGAGTATACAAGCTTTCGCAGTTTTCTATAAATAGATCCCATATTTCTCTTATTGGTGCAAATTTATCGACAGTTTCTCTTTCTGCTCGAGTTGTTCTGTCGTCACAACGCAAGAAGTTTAAAATAAATTCAAACCGGTTTTTTGTCAATGTATTGCGAAATATTGCTAACCCAATTTTTTCTGACTAGATGTCTTCGAGGAGGAAAAGATGTGCTTTTAGAATTCCTGCAAAGTATAAAAGCCTAAACAAAGCCATAAGTTCTGCTTTATGTGTTTCTTGTATGTATCGTTGTTCCGATATTTTTGTTTCCACTAAATTTTTATTTTTGAATTTCTATTTCTCTATTGGTGCTGTTGACAATTATCTTTAAAATTTCATCGGTAAAAAATAGCTGCCATATTTCTTTTGGGTTTTAAATGTTTTTACATTTTTATTTTGGGCCAGGTAAATGTACAACTAAATTTTTTGTCGAGGTCCTTGTTCTCTTCGAACATAATGGCTGCGAGTACCACTTAAAATCATTACGAGCAAAAAATCCAGTACGGTCATCTGTAGCATCTGCTTCCATAGCTTCCTCATTATTGTCTGTTCCCTTCTGTAATTCTCTAATAGTACATTCATCAGATGCAGAATCGTTGATTAAGACATCCTCGTCTTTGCTATAGTTTTCATCTAAGGACTCCTCGTATGCCAGATGGTCATTCTCGTCTTTGTTTAACTCGTTCCAAAGCTCTGTTTTAGTAAGAGGACGCCGTCGTTCATACTGCAGTTGGAATGCACTTCGTTTTAAACTTTTATCAGCCATTTTCCTACAATAAATCATTATTTAAACAACCAAAACAAAAAATAATAAATTTAGCTTACCGGAAAATATTATACCGTAAACCATAACGTGGGGTCAAAACCAATTCAAATCCTTATTATCCGCGAAAACGAAAGTCAGGTCAAAAAATACGTACACACACCAGAACCTACAAACGAAAACTGAATTTGCATAGCAATTTGCGTGAAATTTAATACAAAATAATTTAAAGCTTTATGCTAGTTTAGATATAAAATACTAACGCCATAATAACAAAGAAATCTGAATTAAATAGTTTTGTCGAAAATTGCTAAAGATATAGGTTACTGTAATTGAAAGGTAAGATCAAAGACGTATAATATATATTTATTATATATCACTGGGTAGGATATACATACACTTACTATAAAAATAAAATGTAATAAAATAAAAAATAAAATAAAACAAAATAAAAACTAAATAAGATTAAATAAAATTAAATAAAATTAAACAGAATTATGTAGAATTAAATAATTTTTTGAGCGTTTTGTGGTGAGAGTAGAATAATTCGTCGGATCCTGACGTATGATACATCATTGGAAAGCAGAGGCGGTACCGAATATGTTGAGTCAGAAGAAAAACACATTGCAGCATCACATCATGTCTCGTTTGTGTTTGATCCGATTGGAGCGTGTGATACTTTAAATGAAAGGGAAGGATATCACGAATATATTAAGACAGAAAAAACAAACAACGAACAAAGCGACTACCAAAAGGGCACTACACAGTGTCTTCATTATTAATTAAAGTATAGTGACATACGAGATATCAAAGGGCGCTATGCATAAAAATAGTTTCGTTAGGACTAACGTGACCGTACTATATATATATATATATATATATATATATATATATATATATATATATATATATATATATATATATATATATATATATATATATATATATATATATATATATATATATAACGGGTGTTTTTTTAGAGGTATAGAACATTAAGTGGAATAAAAAAAAGATTATTTTATATATGAACAGGAAATTAACTTTATTTGACAGATCATTTTTTGACATTATATTTTAAATATGATTTCTGGCATATGACCACCAAGGCTGGCTCTGAAGTAGTCTAATCTGGAGGTCCAATTTTCGACGACTTTTTCCACTATTTGTGGCCGTATATCGGCTATAACGCAGCGAATGTTGTCCTCCAGTTCGTCAATCGTTTCAGGCATATTGGCATAGACTAGCGACTTCACATAACCCCACAGAAAATAGTCTAACGGTGTTAAATCGCACGACCTTGGAGGCCAATTCACGGGTCCTAAACGCGAGATTATGCGGTTACCAAACGTTTCCCTCAATAAATCCATTGTGGCACGAGCTGTGTGACATGTTGCGCCGTCTTTCTGAAACCACGGCTCCTGCACATTATGGTTGTTCAATTCAGGAATAAAAAAGTCAGTAATCATGGCTCTATAGCGGTCACCATTGACTGTAACGTTCTGGCTAGCATTGTTTTTGAAGAAGCACGAACCAATGATTCCACCAGCCCACAAAGCACACCAAACAGTCAATTTTTCTGGATATAGTGGTTTCTCAACATACACTTGAGGATTATCTTCACTCCAAATACGGCAGTTTTGTTTGTTGACGTAGCCATTTAACCAAAAGTGACTTCGTCGCTAAACAAAATTCGCTTATGAAAGTCGGGATCAACGGCAATTTCGTTTTGGGCCTATTTACCAAATCTACGCCTTGCTAGGTGATCGTGTGGCTTCAATTCCTGCACGAGTTGAATTTTGTAAGCACGCAAACCAAGATCTTTTCGCAAAATCTTCCATAAAGTGGATGGACACATATCCAACTGCTGTGCACGATGGAGTATAGACTGATTCGGGTCTTCCTCTATACTACGCTCAACAGCAGCAACAACATCTTCTGTACGCACTGTACGACGTCTCTGTGGATGCGTATTATCATTAAGAGTGAACGTGGTGCGAAAATGTTCCACAGTTGATCGAATTAATTGCTCTGATGGGCGATTATGTATACCATAAAATGGACGTAGTGTGCGATACGTATTCCGAACAGAACTATGATTTTCAAAATAAATTTTCACAATTTGAAAGCGTTGTTCAGGCGTCAATCTATTCATATTGAAATGTCAAACTAAAGTAAATAATAATCACCTGACAGCTGTCAAAATGGCCGCCCCTTAAAAACGTGTTGCCAACTTCTATTTCTATACCTCTAAAAAAACACCCGTTATATAGGGCATAGTAAAAACATGATAGGTCAGAAGTGCAGCGGATCATACTTTATATTTACTTGGATTATGTGCAAAGAGTTTATTATTTTAAAAATTTAATGACTGAATGTAGATGACAATTCATTGGATCCCCCATCGCATGTGACGGGCGATGTCTATTATAAAACATGTTTTACAACAAAATATATAGAGGCGGTATGACATTACGCATGTCAGTGGTTAAGAGTTGATAAGGAAGTCGATATAAATAAACTAGTACTTTTTATATTATTACCACACAAAAAGTATGAAAAACTTTCACTAAACAGTCAATGAGTTACAATTTGTCCACTTTTTCTATCAAGTTTTTAAAACCATTTACATTTTATTTAGTATTTAACCATTTACATTTTAATTAAAATTATAGCCACACATACGATTTGTAACTTAAATTCCATTAGGATTTTTCGGTTGATTTAGTGAGTGAGAGTTTTCCAGATTAGTTTCTCAGGGCAAACTGCCAAGCTATATTTCAGATCGGACACTAGATTACAGTCGCGTGGTAAGGTTACAATTGTTGGTCGGGAAAACTCATTTCCAGAATTAAAAAGTTGACTTTTATGATTCTGATTTTATCTTTTGCTTTTCCGGTATAATTTCAGGATTATTTTCAATCAGCGGGGATTGCTTAAAAATGATGACAAACAAGGGAATAGTCCAAATTTATACCGTTTTAACGTTTGAGCTTATAGTACGATAAGCATAAATTTTATAGTGCTATTAATTTTTAAATTAAGGGCATTTATATTATAAAAATTTGTTTTTTAGTTTTATTTGAAACTACAATAAAAATTGAAAAAAACAATATTTTTTAATCCCCTTTATATATGAATTTTCTAATTGACGGCTAACACTGCTTCTTCGTCTGCAAAATTTGTACCTACCTCTTACATTTCACAAGTTTCTTGCAATATTTATTACGACTTGAATATGAGCGTTCTCTGTTTATTTTATCTGTAAGTAGTCACTTCTATATCTTCCGGGGCATCTGTCTTCTGTTATGCTGTTTAATGTTCAGCTCAAGTTAATCTTCCAATGACCAACCTTTTTTTCTTACGCGGATGATTAACGGGAGTCAAAAATGATAAAGAAGAAAGAGCTTTTTTTAAAAAGACTTTCTTTTTTCGTAGTCTTCATATTTATCTTTGCGGCGTTATCTAACTGCCCCACTAACTACCTGGACCCATTAGTCCTAAGTACTTGCTGCCCCATCGCCGAGAAAGTTGGGGATTAAGTCTTAATGATCGGCAATTCCAAATTTGATTATAGTTGAAAGTAAGAATATAAATATTTTTAGTTATTCACATCAGTTGCAAGTATTACGGTATAGTTTTGTCCGTTAGTGTTTAACTTTTAAATGGCGAATCCAACGACTATGTTTAGTCAAAGGGGAGAAATTTTATTAATAATTAATGAACATAATTATTCAAAAGCCCATGTCTCCAGAAATGGAAAAGGAAGATGGCGATGCATCAAAAAAGGTTGTCAACAAAAAGTCTATACAAAGGAAGGTGATGAAAATTGCGTTATTCTTGAAAAAGCATCGGTGGAGCATAATCATGCTCCAGATATCCACGTTGACCGGCAAATTTTTAGTAATTCTACAAAGAGGAAAGCTGTAGAAGATATATATGAAAGACCTTTAAAGATTGTCCAAAAGGAATTGAAGAAGGCAAATTTCAGCAATTTACCGCTGACAACGAAAGACATTTCTGGAGTTGGAAGAAATATCTATGCTGCAAGACGAAAATCCACACCATCATTGTCCAAGTCACAGGAAGCAGTTCTAGTGTTAGTGAACTTAAATTTCAAAACAAATACAGGTGAAAACTTTTAATTATCTACAAAAATAATTCCGCAATTTTTAGTTATTTCATAAATCTTTACTTTGTGTGTAATGTAGATTCTTTGTATGTAGATGAAACTTTTCAATACTGTTCTCAATATTTTTGTCAGATGTTTACTATACATGGCTACAAAAATGGTGTTTATGTTCCTCTAGTATTTTGTTTGTTAACAAATAAATCACAGCAATCGTCCTTTTGATACATTAATAACAATATGTACAGATTTGAATTTAAATTTCAAACTGAAGCGAATAATTTCTGATTATGAAATAGCATTTCAAAATGAAGCCAAGTTAGTGTGGCCCGACATTATTATTTTTCATTTCAAATTTCATTTAACATAAAATTGGTACCGACAAATTCAAAATTTTGGTTTGTCCTCAGAATATAAAAATTAAACTGTTATTGGAAAATATTTAAAATTATTTTTCGGCATTCTTAATTTATATCCAAATGATGTAGGTCACTTTTTTATGATAAACTTTTTAATGTTATGCCAGAAGATGACAGAGTTTTGCAATTTTGTGATTCATCATCATCATCACGTAGCGCTACAACCCTGGGTGGGTCTTGGCTGACTGTACAACTTTTTTCCAATTTGTTCGGTCTTCCATCAACCTAGGGTCAAATGGAATGTTCATTTTCCGGAGATCAGCTTGGATGTTATCTCTCCATCGCATTCTGGGACGTCCGAGTGATCTTTTGCCTGTGGGAATCTCTTCCCATACCAGTTTTACCAGTCTATCGTTATGCAGTCTGTGCACGTGGCCTGCCCATCTTAGTCGCTGTGATTTAATTTCTTGGACAATATCGGCGTCATTGTAGAGTGCTTTTAATTCGATATTGGTTCTAATTTTGTGATTACTTAGTTGATAATTACATACTTAACGGAAGATTTAACATTTCCACCCTACATATGGGCTTCAAATTCATCATCTCTTATATTTACTACAAACGCATGTGAATCATTTCACTCGAAAAAAACTTGATAAAACGGCAAAAAAAAAGTTAATTTTATTGAAAATAGGCTAAATGAATAATACTTTAATCAAAACATTACGAAATTAGATTTCATTAAGTCAGTTTGCAATTACTATGCAGCTAATTTTTAAAATCTAAAATATAGTGTTTACTGTTACTTATTTTAATCACTTATCAGACATTGCAATTAAGCATTGTTATTGTTTAACTGTAGTTGTTTTGTTATTGTATATAAGTTAATGTAGATTCATAAATAAACTTTATTCGATTATATTGTTATAGTTTCATTATTTAATCATTTAAAATTTTTACTCATGCTTTGAGAATTGGGTTCCTTTTTGAATACAATAAAATAAAATAAAAACTATATGTTCACAAAAATATTATCTAAGTACCCAGGTAATGTGGGGTAGTTCGTAGTCGCTTTCAATCCTAATAAAAAACTGAACCTATTAAAATCTAGGTAGCATGGGCGTGTTCGTAGTCGCCCTTTCTTTGTACAGGGTAATACAAAACCGCTTTGTATTACGATTGCATAAATATACCTTGAACATTTTATCCAAACTATTAACTGCAATTTTGTGTTTGTTATTGTACAAAATAATTTGGGGCTTATAGACTATTTCTTTACAAGACACATTTAGGTTAGAATGGCAAAATGACACAATGGAAAATGGCATATTTTGTATACAAAAAAATTTGTATACAAAATTTGGCTTGAATCTTCCGCTCATTTTTTTTGGAATAAATTGTGTAGGTGCGATTTTCAGGTTTCTATTTAATTGGTCCTGTGAGTTTTTTATATTGTAATAGACGTTTTTTTAATAAATGTATCGAGGTGAAAAAGTTGTCCGTGGTTTTTCTTCTTCATGGCCCTTGTCGTTTCAGAACTTTGGTTATCATCATAGCTATCTTTATTTTATTCACTGATACCCTAAATCCTAGTCCTAATCCATTAACTAAATTCAAAACGACTCGCTTACATATAAAAGAAAAAATCATATAACACTATTTATACAGTGTGGAAACCATTATGGAATAAAATTTTCTGTGTCCTTATTTTGGAAAATAATAAAAAACGTTGAAAAACCTTAACTTTTAAATTTAAATCTGCACTTTTTAATTATAAATTTGAATGTACAGGGTGATCCACGCAAGTCTGGCATAGTCCATTATCTGTATTTTAAATGAAACACCCTGTATATTTTTATGTTTTTAAAATCTCTTTAACAACCTGATCTCCACTTCCTATAACATGTAGGGTCTATTATGAATAATATAAGGTGAAATTTTGAATTTAAGTGTAATTTCAAAATAATAAGTTATGAGCACAAAATCAAATTATAATTGTGTTCAGAAAACTATAACTCAATTAGAATCCTCCAAATTATCATTGTTAGACAGCACAGTTTTAATAAAAGAATTTGAGTCATTGTGTCAACACGTTAAAAGTACTATTGGAAAGAAAATTTTTCAAAAATTTGAAGTAACCATGGAAAAAAATAGTGGTTATCAGGTTCTTTCTGAAGTGGTTCAAAGACTAGCTGGGACATTTTCCGAACCACTTAATTAAGAACCAGCTATTACAGTAAATTTGAAAAGTGCCCCAGTTACATCAGTTAATGCCGAAAGAAGTTTTTCTATTTACAAATATATGTATTCAGATAGAAGCCATAAGTTTTTATTAGAAAATTTTGAACATCATTTGATAACACAGGTCTGCGACATAAAAATTGTTTAAAATTGAATAAGTGATTTTTATAGTATTTTCAACGCTTATTATGGGAAAAATAGTGAAAAAATTCCATCACATACAGTTATTCGACAAACTACTTGTCTATTTTTAGCTTTTTTTTTTTCGATATTTTTATACATAGTTCCGTACTCTAGTGAGTTTGAATTTTTGTTTTTTGGATCTTTATGAACTGTTTATTAAGCCCATAGTACTTTTAGTAAGTATAAAAAATACTTTAAGGTTTTTTTTCAGTTACTTAGCTGTTTTTTTACTATACAAGTTGTATGTAAAATAAAGAGTTGATTAGGAGAAACCAGCATTGTTTTCATATCGGTACTTGTCCATTGCCTCCCCTCCCTCGCCATTCACTTACTGACTCACTGAGGATCTTTTATGTCAGTGCCTGTCTACCACAGTGCCCATCCCTTCTTCATCACCAAGCAGTGAGCTTCTGCTACCTGTTTTTCAGTTCACAGTATCTCTTCACTCTGTGCTGTTCACGTGCTGTGGTTACTAGTGATTTGTAGTAGTAATTGTGAGAGTAGTATTAAATGATATCTCGTGACACACGGATAGTTGGCAATAAAGTGTGAATCAAATAACTTTCAGTGATTTTTTATCGAACTACAAAGAACATAAATTCAAGGCATCAGCCTAAACAGATTGCTTTCTTGTGGTGTGAAGTTGTTTTATGAAAAATGGCTACCAGAGGATGTATCAACTCACCAGATTGCTTCTGCTATATTTGTGGTAACTATACAGTTAAAAATCAACAAAGAAACATTTCCGATTTTGTTGAAAAGGTATATTTTGCCTATTTTGGTATAAAGTTGGGTGATCAAGACAAGTCTTGGGCTCCACACAAAGTTTGTTCAGCGTGTGTTGAAGAACTGAGACAATGGTTTCAAGGTAAAAAGCAGTCATTTCGTTTTGGAATACCAATCGTTTGGAGGGAGCCCAAAAACCATAGTGATGACTGCTATTTTTGTTCTTGAAATGTTCAAGGTTTCAATTTGAAAAACAAAAAGGATATTTCTTACCCTAACATCAAATCAGCCATTTGCCCTGTTCCTCATGGACCTGAAGTACCAATACCCTCTCCTCCAGTTTCTTTGGATGGTATTTTAGATGACCACGAGCCATTAGCTCAGCTAGGTGAAAGTGAAGAAGACAGTGATGGCTACGATCCTGGCACAACCGATCCCATTCCATTCTCACAATCTGAACTGAATGATTTAGTTAGAGACCTAGGTCTTCCTAAAGACTTAGCAGAACTTTTAGGGTCTAAATTAAAAAAAAATATTTAGGCTCCAGGTACGTCCTTTTCTTGGTATCGTTCCAGGGAAAAGAAGTTTGTATCTTTTTTCTCTCAAGAAGGTGACTTGGTGTTTTGCAGTGATGTTCCTGGACTAATGGCACGTTTCAAAATAGAATATACTCCTGATGAGTGGGGACTTTTTATAGATTCTTCAAAAAGAAGCCTTAAAGCAGTGCTTCTACACAATGGCAATAAGTATGCTTTTATGCCAGTTGGACATTCTGTTCACTTGAAAGAATGTTATGAAAACCTTGAACTGGTTTTAACCAAACTCTGCTATTCAGACCATAAATGGACACTATGTGGTGATTTGAAAGTGATCTCAATGCTGCTTGGTCAACAAAGTGGTTATACAAAGTTTTCTTGCTTTCTCTGTGAATGGGACAGTAGAGACAGAAAGCAACACTACATTAAAAAAGTTTGGACCTTGAGAAAAACCTTACAGGTGGGGGTTAAAAATGTTGAGAGGAAAAGCCTTGTGGATCCCAAAAAGCTATTACTACCACCACTCCACATTAAATTGGGGTTAATGAAACAATTTGTAAAGGCGTTGCCAAAAGAAGGAGAGTGTTTCAAGTATCTTTGTGGACAGTTTCCTGGTTTATCCGAGGCAAAACTAAAGGAAGGAGTCTTTGTCGGACCAGACATTAGAAAACTGATGAGAGATCCCAATTTTATGGACAAAATGGAAACAAACGAAAAATCAGCATGGACATCTTTTAAACTAGTTGTTACCGGTTTCCTAGGAAACAAAAAAGATCCTAACTACAAGACAATCGTCGCAGACATGCTCGACAACTTTAAGAAGCTAGGATGTAACATGAGCATTAAAGTTCATTTCCTCCATTCACATCTAGACTACTTCCCTGCAAACCTTGGTAATGTAAGTGAAGATCAGGGTGAAAGATTCCACCAAGATATCAAGGAAATGGAAAGAAGGTATCAAGGAAGATGGAACGTCAACATGATAGCGGACTACTGCTGGATGCTAAAACGAGATGACCCTCAACGAGTACACAGCCGGAAAAGCAATAAAAGAAGCTTCGACGGAAAGCAAAAGCGTTACTATAAGGACTTATGAGCTTAAAGAGAAATGTAAGTGTACTAGATATGTAGTTTATAACATGTATTATACATAAAATAAAATCCTTTAACTTAAAAAAAGTTTGAAAAATTGCAAAAATTTTGTTATTATACCAAAAAGTAATTCCTTTTTTGTGAGAAAACCTTACGTGATAGAAAAAAATGGATTGCATTTTTGCAATCAGCGCTGAAAAATACATAAAAATCAGCTATGAAATTCCAAACAATTTTAAAAAATATTTTTTTTGTAAACCTGTGTAATCTATTGTTACCACATTTTAAAATAATATTTATATGTTAAAATAATTGTATATGTTATGTATTTATAATATTGTAAGTATTTTTGTAAATAAAAAAAAAATTGTAAATATTTTTTATTACATGCAAATTTTCTAGATAAATATGTAAATTCTGCATAAAATACTGCATATTTCACACTTTTTAATTTGCATATTTGCCTAAGTCTAATCATCAGACTCCTAAATGCTAATAAAAAAGTTATATGTAGGTTATTAGTTAAAATAATACTCCTTCGTGTTCTAAAGCTGAATAAATAAATTGTAGTTTATTGCTAGTTTAATAATCTCCATACTAAAATATTCTATGAAAAAATTTCTCTATTTCTAATGCTAAAAACCTACCGGCAAAACCATAATGACGGTTTCATGTTGAATCAAAAACTGATTGTGTTCCGAACGTGAATTCGCGTGATTTCTTCAAAAACCCCCAACGTCGATTTTATCGATGTGGAATATGGCGCTATAATCCACAGATACGCGGTCATTTGCATTTTCGAACAATTTGACAAAATTCCCATTTGCGTGAATGGACATAAACTTCCGTAAATAGCAATACAATTTGCGGAGTTCATATTTCATGAGAAATTACTCGTTTACCACCATTAATTCTGTTCTTTGCATGTGTGTTTCTGTCGTGGGGGGAGCAAAAGCGTAGGGATATGGAAAATTCGCAGCCCTCTTGGCATCGCACACTTTGTGTACTACACGCTGCTACTAAGAAATTGCGTTATCCGGCCAAGATTATAAAGTAATGAGAAAAACACTGTTATGATGCTTTAGCGGGTTTTATGCGAGGAAATTTATATTTGAATTAAATTTTGCCTGGAATGTAATTTATATGATATAGTGTTAGTTTAGCTGCTCTTTAGCAGGATTTATAGCGAGTTTATTATTTGGATTTTACTTTCGGGCATAAACAGCGTGTATTATACGCAGTTTAATAGCCAATCTAAAATAAATATACTTTATATCCTTCACCAGCGTCAAATTAACCGGATAGCTTATTTTATATTAATTAACCCTAAGGGTCGATAAGAACTTGTATACTTACAGTATAGTATTTATTAAGTCATATTAATTTATTTAAGTAGGGTACTAGAACCTAATATCCTTAATATTTTGACAAATAAGTAATTGTTATAGCTCTGGAACTATTTCCTTGTGGTATACTTTTGTGATTTTTACCATTGTAATATTTAAAAAATATAGTGTAGGCGGGATCAGTTCTAAAACACTCTCATTTTGGTAAATAGTGAGGTAACGGGTGCAGTGATTGGCCACTTAAGAGCGTAGGCGCAAAATTTCGGGCCAATGCTTTTTAAATGCATTAATTTTTTTCAAATCCTGGGGAAACTAATAAATATTTTTAAAAAATTTAAACGCAGAATAAAATATTACATTATTACCGAGGGCCGAAATTCCCTTAGACTAAACAAAAATTTTCTTTTGAATGAGATATTTGAAATTAAAAATCACACTTAATTTTATTTTCTTTTTCACCCCTGTAACTTACTAAAATAAACATCATAACAGTTTTCAGGAAAGTACGATCCTGACTAAGGTACAATATACCACGTTTAAAGCCGTCCAAAAATAAAATTATTTTAAATGGTAAATTACCTTTCAAAAATTGTTGTTTCATCTGTGCATAAAGTTATAGTGCTACACTAGTGCTCACCAACATAGACTGACGTGAGTACTCGAAATTACATTATTATAAACAATGTTATCAGAAATATAACCTGCAAAATACAGAAAGATGAAACAAGTTTGGGTCTGGATCCGGAACGACGACCAGTTTTCGAACTGGCGATAGGGCCGGACTTGAGGTATTTTAAATATCATGACTTTAAACGATATTACTTTAAATAACACTACGTCAATCAACATAAATCAACCACAAAGCTCATCTTTAAACTTATATTCCAATGTAGTCAATTCTTTTAAACACCCAACAAAAGAACAAGCTATTGTCCTGTCTAGTATGGAAGATACCAAAATTCACGACTACATCGTCACAGTAGGATTACTAATAGGACCACGTAATGTCATCTTCGCACCAAGAATTTCTAACAACCGAATTTGTATTTATCTTTCCTCAAAAAGCACGGTCGTCTCACTTTTCCACTCCTACAAGTTTGTAAACATAAAAGAGTCACAAATAGAAATAAAAAGATTGATCGCTCCAGCCGATAAACTTATAGTATCTAATGCATGCCCTATAATTCCAAACAACATTATTAAAGCAGAACCATAAAAGATGGGGATTATTGCTGTGTCTAAGATGACTATCTTAATAGGTATGCCAGAAATAGAATACAGCAATGCCCTCAGTTTTAGAAGGCAAATATTTATCACTTCTCTAGAAAATATGTCTATTCCCGATTCTTTTATTATATCACATGACGACACCCTGTATCGTCTGTACCTTTCCATAGATGGATATAACTGCTTAAATTGTAAAACTATTGGTCACACAGAAGCAGAATGTCCTCACAGAACTGATTTCACCCCATTAAACCCTTCCCTAGCACCTATCCAACCTAGAACAACAGTTCAGGAATCTAATGAGCAAACAAATTTAACAACGGAAACCGACTCTATTCTAGTAACACCCATAACCAACACTACCCAAAACCCTTCTCCCAATATATCATCAGTCTCAAAAAATTTAACCAAAAATTTAGCAGAGGAAACATCTATACCTTTTATAGACATTGCAAGTAAAACTAATCAAGTTAAAAGACAAATATCATCCTCTGCAGACATTATTAAAAATAATGCTCAAACTAACACACAACTTTTTATGCCTCCTACTCTAAACAAATCTAAGAAAAAATCCAAAAAATCAGATAAAACTTCCCGCGAAGAACTCACTCTTTCTCTGGAATCAATAAAGGATAAAATAGAGAACAAATCGCCCGCATTTATTCTAAATTATAATGAGATTTTCGATTTACTAGAAAACACATTACATGAACAACATCCCAAATTAATCTCCAAAAATTATTCCAATGAACCTACTGAACTAATTGATATTCTTAACTTAACTTAACAGATAATAATATACACGGTGTATATTCTACTGGAGTTAGTATAATACCGTTTTAGAACGGAGCTTACATTAACCGCATTAACAATTCCTTTTAACTCCCTTGAGCATATTACAGAATATAACACTATTTTCGTTAGCTGTACAGTAAGGTTTATTAAACACATGTTTATAGTTTTTGTTTCCATAATAATTAAACTCTTATAAATATAACTTTTTTAGATCAGATATTTGCTTATTTTTTCTTTCATCACATTTTCACATTACCCATTTCGATTGTGAGTAATATGATCTCTTTCAGGAACCTATTTTATTATTTTATCTTTATGCATGTATAATGTATTGTAAATTGATGATTACTACGAGATATAAATACTCCTCTCTCTATATGTGTTTTGCTATAGTATACCTTTTTCGTATTATCCTCGTTGTCTTCTCTTATCTCTCTCGTGTCTGTTAACTTTCTTTATTCCCTATCCACAGATAGGGTGGCGCCCAAAATTCTCTTTTCTTCTCTTTCTCTTCGGTACCTCACTCTTGTATCTCTTGTATTTGAGCTACAAACAATCCCGAATATACCTCTACAAGACTGAAGCCCGAGCCTAGTGCCGTTTCCTGGATAACCTCTACTCTATCCATAAAGAGGGTACAATATACTGGACAGAACATAGGAGCAACCTGTCAATTTTGTAAGAGATTCATCTGAAAGACTATAATTTACTTTACCCACATAGCTAGAAGAATGGAGACCATGGAACTATTAATAGTAGAAAGAAAGGTTATAACCTCCGAAATCTTTTTTAGATGGGGCTAGAAAGGTCACCAATGGAGACACTGCGGACGGCAGCCAGATGGTTGGGGGAGAGCGAGTCGTGGGTTCGAAACTAGCTTTTGGAACCAGGAATGGGTCCAACGGACGAAATAAGTGAAGATAGAATAAGAGATATTGGAAAAGATACAGAAATAAACAAAAAGATAGATGGGTAAAAGTACCAAAGATAAGATAAGATAGGGAACACAGCGCCACTTAGTTTTTTGGGGTTTAAGGAGACAATTAAGAAACCCTAGAAAAGAAAAGAAATAAAGAAAGATATTTTGGTTCTGAGACCAAAAATAAGAAAAGATCTCAACAGTTAGTTATTCAATAAATTTAGTCAACACTCTATATAAACAAATAATGAATATATTAGGTGGACTCCGTCCATCTAATTACCTACGAAACTTAATCGGCCTGATCTTTCTACTGGTCAAAAGTTTTGGTAATATTTAAAGGTAAAAAGCAAATATTCAGTTATGGTTATATCAGGAAACCTTGTTAGGAGTCGACAAATAAAATACATACATAAAACAAAAAATATATTCAACAACACAATGATGTCGGTAGCTAAATGTACATACAAGTAATAAAAATACACCATCAACTATGAAATGGTGGTGTACACATAAAAATAAGTAGTAACATGAATAATAAGTACCTTTACAAATACAACAATATAGTAATGCACAGGTTCAATTATCAGCGAAGAGAGCCTGATAGTGAGTAAGAAACAAATTCAACCAAGGTTGATTAAAGGCATATTTTGAGACACTGGGTTAAAAATGCATAACAATTATAGCAAATAACAAAAATTAATCAAATAATATAAATTTATAAGAATACAAAAAGGTTACCAAAATAAAAATTTAAAACCGCAAACCAAACCGCACTTGGTTATGTTGATTATTTATCTCGCACTGTTATTTAATGATGGAGAACTAAATGTTCGTAATTATGTTTATTGAAATTTCTTAGTAGCTGGTGGAAAGTTCGTAAGAAAATATTGAATGTAAAAATCAGTAGTTGCTCTCAACTACAGGTGAAGACATGGATGAACTTAGATTCGCCCAGATGATTGAAAAAAATATGATAGAATACCATATCATTCGCCCAGATAAGTGGAGATACTAAGATTGTGGTAACTTACAGTAATTCCTGATGACTGCTGCACTATTATACTGAAGTTAATTTAATTTACTATAATACTTTACTTGTATCAAGCACTGAAGTTAATTAAAATTAAAGGTACTCTATACCACTATTTAATCTAATATGATATTAGATCCAAAAACTCAAATATACAAGTGTATACACACTTAGAAAGAAAATGCACAGATAATGTGACACAGAGACGATAATGTGAGCTAAGCGTCTTTACTCGACTAATGTCCACCGGTAAGTAAGTTGGTTCCTCTAAAATTTTACCAAACTACCCAAGAAAAGGTGAGGGTATCTCCCTCCCAAAAATGATAGGCCAGTCCACATGGGTTTCTAAGAAGGTAAAAAGATTCTAATGATCACCGAAACTAACGGTACCCTTCTAGCTAATAACGTGATAAAATAGAAAATCCCTTGCATTAGGTTATTATAGAAAAACATTTCTACGTGCCCCGACGATATCTAACAACTTTATCATAAAGGAACCCGGCCTTAGAGCCGAAAGGAATTACCCGAGGATTACCTAATCAGTCGTTTTTAAATAAGTAGGTAGATTGTTCGCCTTAATATTTCGGTAATTTTCAATAAACTTTCCTAATGGTCAACCGACTAACCGCGCATATATTATTTGCAAATACGGCCATCGGCGTCTCAGCAACGGGGTAAAAGAATTCGAAATAATTGAATATATTATTTATAAAAAAAAATGTTACAAGATAAAAGGCTCAAGACTAATAGAAAGATCTCCAACACGATGGGGAGATCAAATGAAGTCTCTGCTGTCAAAATCCCTACATCAAGCCGTCTATATGACACAAGATCGCAGCCAATGGATGCAAGGCCTAAAATGGGCTCAAGTGATAATGAGGAGCAAAGACAAATCAACTAGATACATTATAAATATATAAATATGTATAAAAAGTATATGATGATATCAATATTTTATGAGTAATTAAGGCGTGAACAAGGGCGGTAAGCATCTTTCATACTTCATTTGTTACACACGGTTTTAACCTAACATGTTTCATAGTTATACAAGTTTCCAAGACTAAGAATGTTAAGTGGTTTTCTTTGGTATTAGTTGATAAATTCTGCTGAATTATGTAAGATGAGGTCACTAGAAATATTTGATTTTTATGTTGTATATATAATACGACACTAGGCTCCAGAAAGTTAAATATACAGATTGAATGTTTTTGTGTAAAAATTGTAAAAATTTTGCGGCTCAATGGGATCTTTTGTGGATTTTCTTAAATAAGCGTTAAATGAAGACTATAGGATTTTTCACCTAAGAAGACCGCTTTACCATTAAATGCTGGTAACTTTATTACTAGCGGACCAGATAAGCGGCGATATATTTTACACCACCTTTATGAATAACATTTTACTGCTCTGTTGTTTCAATGAGCACTGCTTAACAAGTTATCGTTTTTTGGTTTATAATTTTATTGCAATGTTAATTTTTTTTAATTTCTTCTGACGTATCGTATAATGTAGGTTTACCCAATAATTAAAGTTATGCATTTACAAGAACATATTATTTGAAAAATAAGGAGTAAATACCATGTGTCATAATAATTGTAATCTCAGGAAAAAAGACAGTTAAGATTTTATACACACTTAAAAAATTTGTTATAGTAATGTATTTCTTAAATCCACACAATCATTTAAAAATGATTCATGCTGTTTAAAATATCTTTCTGTTAACGACACTGTCATCGACAAAGTAGATCAAATTCAAACATCATCATATTTTTCTTCTGTTTATCATTAAAAATTAATTGATGGTCGTGAGTTGTATTTTTTGTGTGCAATCACAATCAATACAGTGTTTATGCTTGTTTAGCATTGGCTGTTAAATAATTTGTGTTCGATTGTTTCATCTGTTGTACAACCCTCGTCCTTTTTAGGGTGTAGTAGTTGTATATAAGTACCTATTTTTTATAGTAGTGTATTGAAGCGGTACTTTAAAGCAACAGAAGTAATTTGGAAGAAAATAAAATACAGTCGAAACGTAGAGTGTTATCTCCAGAAGAACGGCGTTTAGTTCTAAAAGTCGAAAGTTATTTCAATTTGGAAAAAAATAATATGGGTCCATTGACATCTGTTATGGCAGTTCAGAAATGCACATGCGATGCTTGCGGTATCTCAGAGAGGACATTCCGAAGAATTAATAACATGAGTGAGGATGAAATAAATAAAGTAAGCAAGAGAAATCGTCAACATCCAAAAACTTTAGATTTGCACCAGTTAATTAAACTTGCAATTAAAAATATTATATATGATATGTATAAAGCCAAAGAACATGTAACAGTTAATGCTGTGTTGCAAAAAATAAAAGACAGGGAACTGTGTGATATTAGTTTAACAAGTTTGTGGAGAGTGTTAGAACATTTAGGTTATTCGATATAAAAAGACAAGTAATAGACAAGTATTGTGTGAACTCTCTAATGTTGTTTCAAAACGGTGGCATTTTTTAAGATAATTCATGAACAATAAAATGTCTGATAGTCCGAGGCAAGTTGTATTTTTAGACGAAACTCGGATTTTCGCTAAAGGAAATATGTCAAAATCATCTTGGCAAGATGGCACCATGAAATGTTATTCTTCTAGTCGTTCCGGTAATGGTAAACGCTACATTAAACTTCATGCTGGAAATGATGAGGGTTTTATTCCTGACGCTAGTTTAATTTTTTCGTCCACAAAGAATACAGGTGATTACCATGGAAATATGGAGCAAATATTTTTGAAGAATGGTTTGAAGAAAATTTGTTAAAAAAATTGGAGCGACCATCCATAATAGTGTTGGATAATGCATCCTACCACTCAAGAGTAGAAGAGAGATTTCCTACAAGCAGCTGGACAAAAGAAGAAATAAAGTTGTGGTTGACAGAAAAGAAAATTTATCACAGTGACATATTTTCAAAAGTCGATTTACTTCAAAGGTGTGTAGAGCACAAAATTCAAAAAAATTTTGTTACTTCGACTTTCGCCCTACCATTCCCACTATAATGCAATTGAGTTAGTTTGGGGTATAGCCAAAAATTTTTATGATAAACATGCATCCAAAACAAAAGATGACGCTAGCGTTCTTGGTTTATGGAATCCATTCCATATGAAACCATTCATATAATTTTCACTCTACGCTAAATGGAGACTTATAGAGACCTTGATGAACATTTGATGTCGACAAATAATTTCGATTATTCGAAATATTCCGTCCACTTCTTTTAACCGCCCTGTATATATATATATTGTGTATATAATATTACAGTATTATACATATTGTAAAATCCAATATTATTACTGAACATAAAATACAGGAAATTAAATATTTTTACTTTTCAAGCGATCGGAATTAAATATTAACGTAATATTTCATAGGGTAAAAGGAGTTAAGTCAGAATGTGTGAAGGAGTAACCTATAAATCTATGCCTTACTAAAATTTAAAAGCATTTTTAAACTACTACAATAATTTTCTTTATCTACGGGTCTTGTTAATTGATTTTGATCTCTTCTTTTATTTGTGCGTACTTTTTTTAAATATTACAAAAAGGTGATTGGTTAATAAATATAATAACAAACTAATAGTACTAATTTTATTTACACTGTTTTAGGACTATCAAAAATGTAAATATTAGAACTAAATTAATTGTCACTCAAAACATCACTAAGTTCTGTAAATAGCTTGCTAGATAATATACGTGGATTATTTCAATGTCCCGTGAAAAATTAACTTTTCTGAAATAAAAGTAAAAGTGAAAAACATACCAAGTTAGTTATTACTTTGCCATCACGTACGCTAGTGCAGTAAAACATAATAATGAACTCAACCTAAAATTACGGTTGTCAAGAGAGAAAACCCTAGTTTTGCTTGTATATGGATTTTCGGCGTTCGGGTTTCGAACTTGTAAAGTCTATTATTGTAATAAATCCTCTTAGTTCTTGACACTCAGAACAAGAGCAATATTTCAAATGAACTTATCGAGATGAGCAGTGGATTAAGTTATTGCGATACTTCGAGCCGTGAAATAATCCGGCTAACCAGACGTTTACGAGAGCTGTGTACTAAATTGTGGAAAATAATGCTCTGGATATTATTACCACGATTACAATAACCTGTCAAAAGGATTTTCCTGCCTACAGTTAGAACATAGTAGTTGTCGATAATGCGAATCGTATCATGTTTTTAACTAAAACACCTAAACTATGCTTCCTGCAAATCTACAAAATGTTATTATTGGCAACTAGTTTATTTACTTTAATTACTATTTAAATGAGAATAAGCCACAATTAAAGGTTTAAATACGTTTATTGGCGTCTCAATTTCCACTTCGGAAATCGTTCTCAAAATACAAACATTAGTAAATTAAACAAATTTTGTTTTTTGTTACTTAGTGAAAAATTCTTCCAATAATTTAATTTTATCTGACTCATCTATATTGACAATTCAGACATACATTATACATTTTAAAGTAGACGACTTAAAAATGATATTGCCAATATTGTTGAGTTGCGTTTCTGGGACGACTTTACTTATAAGATTCGATTACATGAAATCAACTTTAACTTGAGAATATCCGTCAGAAAAGATCATAACATGTAAAATTCGTCTTTAAAAAGACAAACACATGCCATGATGATAGTAAAATTCTCCTGTTAGTGATTATATAGTAAATTATAAGGGAAAAACCAGGAAAAAAACCTCATAATACTACACCGACATGGTAAGTAATTGATCGTGCATTTAGTTTACCTTCAATAAACACCAAATTCCGATTTTATATGTTTGTTATTTAAAAAACATAAATGATGTATTCTCTATATGTTACTGACTTACCAATACTGGTATTTTCCTTTTAATAACTTCCTCTTTCAATATGGGTAACCAGATCCTACTACATTCTGCAGAGGAATTCGCGACACAATTGGTCTCATTAAGCATAATTAGAGCCGCTTCTTTGATTTTTCTCTTTTTACCATCCGTTTCTTTTGAGACTATATTTGAATCATTCCATTGAACCCTATGTTCATTATCCCATGCGTGTTTACATATTTGAGATCGATCAAATTCGGTGAACATCAATCAAATAAGTGATTGATGTTCACTTATTCTAACATTTAATGGCCTTGATGTTTCAACTAAAGAAATCTGATCGTATTCACAAGGTATTTTATAAATGCAATTCCTTTTCCTTTCTTGTTCATTGTTAGTTTTGGTTTTGGACAAAATAGATCTCAACGTGTTTGTTGTTTTGAATGTGGTTGAAATGTTGAATTTATTTCCTATCCTTTTAAGCTTTTCCGATAATCCTTTTATGTATGTTATTGTTATTTTCCTCGTATTATTCCTTGTATATGCTGTAGGATCTCGTTTTAAGTTGTTTTGTTATATTCGATCGATTGTTGAAAATTCCTTATTTATAAACGATAAAGGATAATCATTTTTCAATAAAACAGATGTTAACAAAATGTTTTTCCTCCAAGAACGAATTTTCGTTAGAACAAGTAATTTTGGCTCTACCGTATAAGGATTTAATAATTCTCTTTTTAATACTAATATTGTGATTTGATTTGAAATTTAAATATCTGTTGGTGTGTGTTGGTTTTCTATACACCTGAGTTTCATATTCAGTATCGTTCTTAGAGATTAAAACATCCAGAAAAGGTAAGGTGTTATTATATTCCTTTTCCATGGTAAATGTTATTGTCTCTTCTTTATCGTTTATATCACTTAGGAATGTGTCCAACAACTCTGATCCATAAGGCCATATTGAGAATACATCATCTACATATTTCCACCATACTGAGGGTTTTAAATTTTGTTGAGAAATAATATTTGTTTCAAAATCTTCCATAAATATATCGGCTAATAATGGAGATAAACTAGAGCCCATTGCTAGTCCAAAACTTTGTTTATAGAATTCATTATTTAGTTGAAAATATGTATAACCAGTACATAATGTTATTAACTCCATTATAGCTGATATATTTAGTCTTGTTCTAGTTGCTAATGTATCATCACTCTCTAATTTTGTCTTGAATTACATGTTATGATCTTTTCTGACGGATATTCTCAAGTTAAAGTTGATTTCATGTAATCTTATAAGTAAAGTCGCCCCAGGAACGCAACTCAACAATATTGGTAATATCATTTTAAAGTCGTCTACTTTAAAATGTATAATGTATGTCTGAATTGTCAATATAGATGAGTCAGATAAAATTAAATTATTACAAGAATTTTTCACTAAGTAACAAAAAACAAAATTTGTTTAATTTACTAATGTTTGTTCTTTACAGAACCTGCTTCTCTTGAAGGCGCTCTAATAGGTAATTTAATCTATCTCTAAGAGGTTTAGGTATTATTGGTAGTTCTTGTTTTAGTTTTGCTATTATTAGTATATGGTCACTGTTAGTATCTGTCATTATGTAGCTCCTGCAATTGATTATTGTCTTATCATGTTTGCTTTCAATAAGGACATGGTCAATCTGATTTATTTTTTCATCAGGAGAAATTCATGTTACCTTATAAATGTTTTTGCGATCAAACCTTGTGTTAGCTATCTTCATTCTGTTCTCTGGAGCAAATTCTATGAACTTTTTCCCGTTTTCATTTGATTCCTTATGTAAACTTCGTCCCCCTGTTATTCTTCTATATATTTCCTCTTTTCCGACTTTCGCATTCAAGTCACCAATGCTTATCTTTAAATCTTATTTCTTTATATTTCCTATTAAGGTGCTTAGCTTTTCGTAGAATTCTGTTTTGGTTTTTAAGTCTTTATCTTCAGTGGGCGCATGTACATTAATGATATTTATCTTACTATACTATCCTCTGAATCTCAAGTAACATATTCTGTCTGATATTGGTTGAAAATTTACAACTGCTTTGTTTACTTTCTCCGACACCATGAATCCCACTCCAAAATATCTCTTGGTTTCCTCAGCCTTAAACAGTGTCTCTTTCCTATTTTTATTATTTCATTTCCCAGTTGTTTTGTTTCTTGCACGACAAGGATGTCTTTTGTATATTTTTCCATAATGTGTTCTAAGTTTCTTAAAGCTCCCTGCTCGTAAGTACCTACCTCTTACATTCCAAGTCCCAATTTTTATTATATCCTTGGATTGCTGCTTTCTTTTGTGTTTATTTTTCCGTTTTCCATTCCTTTGTATTTTATTCCTTTGCCTTGCCGTTTCGGTATCATATCTTTCTGGTTGTTTTTCTTCCTGTAGTTTTTTTGGCAATTTTTCTTTAGTATTTTCTTTTAGTTGTTGTTTTTATTCATCCCATATCAATTTTTCGCATTCACGAACAACTTCGTATAGCCAATCTTTGTCCAACTTCCTTTACTCTTTTCTTCCTTTACTATTTTCACTATTTCTTTCTGTATTTCTTTTTCTTTTTTTGTCAGATCATTAGTCATGTAGATGCGATCTTTATGATACTTCAATTTACTTTTCCTATTTAGTATCTCAATTTTATCTGTGAAAGTTTCTGTTTCTATGGCATAGACTGTTTCTCCTATTTTTGTTGCGTTCCTCAGTTTTATTTGCGCCTGCAGTTCTTGTGATATGAATGTTTCCATACTTTCTTTTAGTTTCTTATCATCATTTATATCTATTTTTAAAACCAATTTAATCAAACTTTTCTTTTTACTTGTTTTCTTCAGTTGTTCCATTCTGTCTTGTAATTGTTTCACATCGTTTTTTATTTGCTGTTTTCCTCCTTGATCTCTTGTAGTTATTTATTATTTTCTATTTGTTTATTTCTTATTTGCTTTATCTCATTCATAATTTCTTCATTTTTTTTTAATTAGTTGTTGCATCATTTTAATCATGACATCCTCTTTCTCTTACTTTCTCTCCGTGTTACTTTTAGGAGGTGTACGCTTTGTCATTTTACTTCTTCTGAAATATTCATCCTGGTCTTATCTCTTGCGTTTTGTTTCTCCATCTGTATTTATTTCGCTTCCTGTTCTTTGTCAGTTCTATTTATTTTCCTTTATTAATTAAACTTTTTTATTACAATAACAATTATTATTTAATATTTTAATTTAATTTAATTCCAATCTTAACTTTAATCTTATTTATTTTAAGGCCTGATCTGGATTTTTGTAATAAAAGTATGTGGCTTTGTTTGATATTTAATTTCTTGTCTGCACTAATTACTTTCTTATCTGCCAAAAAACCAAAAAAAAAACGCGTACAAATGCTTAAAGCGAGTTACGCCACTGGATTCCACAGAATCTGCACATTATAGGAGAATAGAAACGACGCAATAGAATATTATAAATAGAGGGACTTTTCAATTAAGATAACTTTTGCTTCATATATTTTGCTAGTAAACTTTTGTCTGGTAAACTTTTGCTACTTAACTTTTGCTTCATAGTTTTTGTTTCATAACTTTTGTTTGTTAATTTTTGTAAATTTGTAAATAAAATAATTTTTAAAAACTCCCTTTCAAAACACAAAGTTATAATTGGCGCAGTCAGTAGGATACGTGCGGATCGGAAAAGAACATTTTACACATCAAGTGATAGAACTTTTTCGGTTTTGGTGTTTCAACATCGTAGTGCGTATCCAAATCGAACCTTTACCCTACAGTGGTATCAACGAGAAGAAGCAGAGTTCCAGAGGAAGCAAAAGTTCGGAGAAGAGAAGCAGGTGCTCCAGATAACTGTAAGTGCCTTTCCTTTTCGCCTTTCCTTTCATACATTTGTGAGGATAGATAGATTAATTCTTGAATACGAATTTGAATTTTTTTTTTTTTTTGAATAAGAATACTGATATTTTATCCATTTTAATACATATTTATGGTATTGAAAATATTTATTTTTATTGAATAATTTTTGAAATATTTGAAAATATTTATATTGCGTATATATTTTGTTATAATACATAATTCTATACAATTTTGTGAAATATTTTGACAAGTAATTTTATTTGAAAATATGGCTACTGCAACTCAAACTCAAACTCCCCTTAACTGGGACTTTCTCAAATCAAAATTAAAAAATATTAAACCCTACGATGGAGATTCCAATACTCTCAACAAATTTATCTTTAGATGCAACGAACTAATACAAACATATTCTACATATAATGATCCAGATTTAAATAAACACATTTTGGAATGCATACAAGATAAATTAGTTGGAAAAGCAGAAGCACTAGTAGGAAATCGTATGGAATTAACGACATGGAATAGTATAAAGAGAGCATTAGAACAATGCTTCGCAGATAGACGTGATTTAGACTGCTTAATGCAAGAACTAACACGAACTAAACCATTTAAAAATTAAACACTCCATAATTTTGGAACAAGAATACAATTATTAAAAAGCAATGTAGCCCAAAGAATAAGTAACGATACTAGTATAGAGCATGCAGATAAACTATGTCAAATTAACCATTGTGATAAAATCGCACTGAACACTTTTATTGCGGGATGTACAGGTGTTCTTAAAAATAATATGCACCTTAAGAAACCCAGTTCTCTTGAAGATGCCATTGCATATGTCGACGAGTTTCATAATTTCATTATCGTCCCCAAAATTCTAATCCCACACATCAATATCAAACAAATCCAAATTTTACTTATCAAAATCAAAACCCTTTTAATTCTAACTTTTTATATCGAAATCAAGGTTATCAAAACCAAAATTCTTTAGCACCCCAACATTCTCAGACTCATTTCACATCTCAGAATCGTTCCACAAACTTCCGACCAGAAAGTAATGTATTCAGGCCCAACCGAATTCCTAATGATCGGTTACCTAAGCCACAACCTATGTCAATAGCATCCAGAAATACATTAAATTCAAACGCTAGATCAAATCCCAATAAATACAATAATTATCGGAGAAATTATTTCCCTAGACGAATTCCTGATACTATAGCTGAGGAGCTATACACAAATAATTATCAAAACGAAAATAATAATCCAAGAGAACCACAACATGAACAAGTAAATAGCTATTTTAGAAATTCTGAGTACGATTTACCACAAAACGGTCAAGGTGATCAAAATTTTCAGATAGATGCCTCGGAAAGGAAACAGTCAATATAGAAATAAATTCGAATAATCCCCTACCATATATTGAAGTAGGAAATTCAAAAATAAAATTGCTAATTGATACCGGTAGTGCCAGGTCTTTGTTACGACCAAATATCGCCGAAAAATATTTTCCTAATTGCATATACCAGTCAAATGTAGATATTATAACTGCTCTTTATAATAAGACTATTAAATATCAAGCTGAAATACCAGCATTTCCAGAATTCAGAAGTAACTTTTATATTCATTATATCTTATATGATTTTCACGAATATTTTGATGGAATCTTAGGATTAGAAGATATGATGAGAATGAACTTAGTTATAGATTTTACTAATAAACGACTGTATAATAACAATGTAACGATACCGATAAAATTTAGAGGACCAATGGATATTAAATTTGAATTTACTATAGGTGCACAGGAAAGAATGCTTTATCCTCTTCCTGTCAGTATACCTAATGGAGAAATAATGATCGAAGAAACATATTTAGAAGAAGTTTATATACCTGAAACATTAACATTAGCAAAAAATGGCTATGCTATAATGGAAATAATAAACACAACAGACAAACCTTTGAAGATAACCTTACTAAGACCAATAGACGTATACCCCTTTGAAAACGCAAATTATGAATTATACAATTTCAATTATTTTAACAAAAAACCTAATGAGAAATGTAATAAGAGAAACAAAATAGACTTAGGAAACCTTATAAGGACAGACCACATGAATTCAGAAGAAAGAGAAAATATAATTAAGCTATGTAGAGAATTTTCAGATATATTCCTAAAAGCAGGAGATCCCTTGACATTTACTTCCAATGTCAGACACATCATAAAAACTACAGACGAAGTTCCTATACATTGTAGATCTTATAGATATCCTTACTGCCACAAAGAAGAAGTTCGAAGGCAAATTCAAGAAATGTTAGATAAAGGAATCATAAGGTCATCATGTTCACCTTGGAGTTCACCCATATGGATAGTGAATAAGAAATTAGATGCATCAGGCAAGAAAAAATACCGTCTAGTCATAGATTATCGAAAGCTTAACGAAAAAACAATTTCTGATAGATATCCAATTCCACATATTACAGAAATTTTGGATAAATTAGGAAGAGCACAATATTTTAGCACATTAGATTTGGCCAGCGGATTTCACCAAATCGAAATGGATCCAAAATCTGTAGAGAAAACAGCATTCAGCGTAGACAACGGTCATTATGAATTTCTAAGAATGCCTTTTGGTCTCAAAAATTCGCCGTCAACATTCCAACGGGTAATGGACGAAGTACTAAAAGATTTGCAAAACAAAATATGCATGGTCTACATGGATGATATAATTATATTTAGTACTAGCTTACAAGAACATATTCAAAATTTAAAACTAGTATTTCATAAACTACGAGAAGCACGTTTAAAAATTCAATTGGATAAATGCGAGTTTCTACAGAAAGAAGTTGAATTTCTTGGTCACGTTGTTACACCAGAAGGAATTAAACCCAATAAAAACAAAATATTAGCTATACAGAATTTTCCAATTCCAAGAACACAAAAACAAATTAAATCTTTTCTAGGTCTTTTAGGATATTATCGCAAATTTATAAAGAACTTCGCTAAAATAACAAAACCGTTAACAGTTTGCCTGAAGAAAGACCATAAAATAGAACACACAAAAGAATTTATCGATTGCTTTAATACTTGCAAAAATTTGTTAATATCAGAACCAATTCTGGCCTACCCAGATTTTAACAAAAAATTTGAAATAATGACAGACGCATCCAAATATGCCATTGGGGCAGTATTATCACAGGATGGACATCCTATTTCATATGCGTCAAGGACCCTAAATTCAGCAGAGATAAACTATTCTACTATAGAAAAAGAATTATTAGCTATAGTATGGAGCTGCAAATGATTTAGACCATACTTATTTGGAAGAGAATTTATAATTTTTACAGATCATAAACCACTACAATGGTTGTTTTCATTAAAAGAACCTAATTCACGACTAGTGAGATGGCGGTTACAACTCGAAGAATTTGATTATAAAATTAAGTACCAATTAGAGGAACAAATATTCGCATACGACTCCATTGGTGACCACCTCAGTCATAGCAGTTATTCTAATCTTGATCATTCTGTATATTATTAAACAACGAAGATCAAAGCAACGGAACGAGCATGATATAGAATTACAAGAAGATTCCGGCATTGAAGAAGATTCCACAAACCAGCATCCCAAAAATAACTCCGTTATTTTTCGGACTCAGTGAGGGAGGAGTTACGCCACTGGATTCCACAGAATCTGCACATTATAGGAGAATAGAAACGACGCAATAGAATATTATAAATAGAGGGACTTTTCAATTAAGATAACTTTTGCTTCATATATTTTGCTAGTAAACTTTTGTCTGGTAAACTTTTGCTACTTAACTTTTGCTTCATAGTTTTTGTTTCATAACTTTTGTTTGTTAATTTTTGTAAATTTGTAAATAAAATAATTTTTAAAAACTCCCTTTTAAAACACAAAGTTATAATTAGCGGGTCGACCACTCGGACTTAAAACATTCGTCAAAACCAGTTTTTTAATCGTTCACACAATTATTCATTGACTCAAAACTTGTTAAAATTATTAAAATAGTTTTACTTGTCTGATGGTTTTTCCTTTACTGACTAGTATCACCTGTATGCACTTGAACACTTATTTTTGAACTTGAATTTTCTAACTTGTAATTCCCCAATTATTTGTTATTACGAAGCAAAAATCAACGAAACTACTAATCGATGGCTTAACTTGCACAGCGGCTAACTCCGTTTTTTAAAACTTTACAGGATCACAAAAAAACTTCTTAAAAAAATTAATACTTACAATATCAATATTCCAAAAATTGATTAGTTGCCTATTTATTTTGCACTTTAAAGTTACTAAAAAGCATAAAAAAATATTTTGATTAAATAGCAATTATTTAAATTTTTGGAGTTACCCTGTTTGTAATTAAAAGAAAATAGTAAATAATCGGGAGTTGCACACTTTTCTCTGCATCGTATTATGGAACCTCTTTAGAAAAATGAAATCAATCTATAAGTATATGTTTATTTATTTTTGTTTTATGATTAAGTATTTTATTTTTATTATACCATAGAGTATTTTATTTATTAGTCTTCATGTGGCACATTGTCGTAGTAGTCCCTGTAGTCCACCGGCAAGGTACTTTTTAGTTGTTGTAAGTCTTTGAATTTACGACTTTAATACTTATTTTAAGCCGATTTTCATGAAGATTCGCTAAGCTTTCAATAGGTTTAACTGAGACCCTTTTATCACATTGCTGTGACAGTTACTGCCATTAATATGTAAACCGTAACATAAAGTACAGGTTCCCTTGTTTATATTGTAGGGCACGAATATCTATTACCTAAAAAACAAAACATTAATAATGTTTTCTTCTTCTGTGTCTGTAGAAGACCAAACAAAATTAACAGTACCTTGGCATCTCCTATGGCCTTTGCTTTTCTTATTAACTTATAAAACTGTAAACTTGCAAAAGATTTAAAAAATTCATGGGTTAGGTAAGATGCGTTGTAAGGTTTAGGATGTTTGCGAGCTCCAATACAAACTTCTGCATATTCAGCTGGTACATGAATTATTTTGTTTTTCAGTTTTCTCTCTATGGTGGCATGCATTTGAGTCCGCTTCCATCTGGGTATGGCTTACCTGTAGATACTTTTGCTGAATTGTGACATTGTGTCAATATTACTTTTCTATTTTGCGCTGTACATCCATCGTTGTACAATATAATTTTAGTATCCTGTCCAGGTTCTCTGTGAATACTCGGCAAAAGTTTCTCCTTAATAAACTTGACCATTATGGTAGCGTAATTGCCAGAGAATAACCCAGCTTCGGTCTCGTTCCAGAAATAACAAAATCCGTCTTTATTTTTTATATTAAATATAGAGAAATTGTGCGTGCATATCTTAGTTTTGTAATATAGAGGTGACACATTAGATTTAGGTGCCAATAACACAGCTTGCGTGTCCATTGTGAATACAAATTCTTCTGTATTTTTATTCTGTACTTTTTCAAGTCTAGCTTTATTCTTTCATGTGCTCATTGTGTTCTATGTCAGGTATTTTTCCTAGTTTGTGAGAGAGGCAATTTTCGCATTTATCTTTTTTTGGCTTAAACAGATATATTTTCAATTTCTAAAGTGTTGCTAAATTTAGCAATTGACGGAGGTTTGCTATTCCATGGCGTGCACCAGTCTAATGTGTAGAAATTGTACAAGACTTTTTTTGGTGTCCATTCTGGCAACAAATACAGCTTGGCCGAACTTTTACGGCAATAATGGGATTCCATTTTTGGAATATTGTTCAAAAACTCTTTAAGTGATTTCACTTCTACTTCGTAGGGATTTTTTGTTGCGTGTTGATTTGTTTTGTAAGAAATATTGTCTTTGCCTTTTTCCAGTTCCAGATAGTCATTTTGGTAAGACCCAAAGTGTTTTGAAGCATCGTTTTACAAAATCTCACGTGGCATTCGTTAGTCAAGTTTAAGTTAACTACCATTCTGCTTTTTCTTTTTGTTAATAATGGGTCTTTTCTATAATTTTCTAATAATGGATCTCTTAGCCGTTTTGTGGGTATCTCTTGTACAAGACCATTCACGAAAACCCTTTTTCCCCCCAAGTCATCCTCCAAAACATTTCAAATATAGTTTTCCTTTCTTCTTCTGAAACTTCGCTACATTTTAAAGCACTTTTATCAGTTGTCTACATTTGCATCGAGGTTTAAGAATTCGTTTATTTTTTTGCGTTCTTTCCCATTTCCCTTTAATATTTTTACGCCCAGTATACTGTTGCCCATTTTCCCTGTGAAGCTTGTTCATTTGATCTTTGCATGTAGTTTTATTTACCTGACACCTTTTTCTTCTCTTCTTCACTGTTAGAATCAGAGTGCTCAGAATAAGGTACAAGTTGTGCATTCATGCAGTCGCTATCATCACTGAAATATTTGTCAATCAAGCTAATATTGTAGTAACAGATAATCACATAGTAAATCAGTAACAGATTTCAAGAAAACAGACGAATTATTATTGAGACGCGCAACAGTCATAATCTCTTGGAGTTAGCCAAGTTTCGGTTTTGTTATGCTAGTGTTAGGAGTTGACCGTTTTACGTGTTCGCCGTTTTCTCCGTAATTTTAAAAGTTAGGGAGATATTTGATTGAACATAATGTGAGCGACAACTAGAAGCAGTCGACAACGCCAAAACCTGTATTTCGGTAAAAAATGGAGTTAGCCGATTTGCAAGTTAAGCCATCGTAATGTCACTTGCAGGAACGTCTCCCTCAAAAAATAAAATAGCGAAAATTAAATTTTCTGTAACACCCGACTGAGAAATAATGGTTTAGATTATTAACCTTGCTGAAAAATAGCCATATATACATACAAAAATAACAAAGAAAGAAAAACAAAAATTTTTTTATTCAATATTTTTCAAATACCTAAATTGCACTTAAGACCTTTGTAACTCGTCTGCAAAATCTATATAACATAAAAGAGTCCACAAAATTTCATTAAAATTTATTTAACGGATTTGGCATAATAATTTTTCAATCTAAATGAATTTTTTTAAAGTCTTGCACAACAAAAACTGGTCCATGTAGAAATTTGCCTATTTATTTACCTAATAAAAACGCACTTAACTATCTAACTTACTTTATAGAATTAAAATCGGATCATTTATACGGTCAGTATAAATGAGTTTTAAATCAGTAAAAGTTTTAAATTGTTATAAACAATTTTTTACTCATAAACAAATAAAATATCTCTGTAACCGTTAAAAGCTTAAATTAAATTTAGGAAACAGCGTGGAAAAAAGACTTGGCAAGACGTTTCTTATAAAAGAAAACAAGTTCAATTACAAGTAGTGTTTCCTGAGAATACAACCAGTCAAAGTTGACCGGCATTTGCGATTAAGTTATAAACAATAGGATAATAATAGACCATTACCTTCTTGTTTCGAAGCTTGTTTTGGATAAAAATTTTCATATCTTCAAGGTATTTATAACAAATATTATATCAATAAAAACCATCGGTATTGCGCGTGAAAAATACCAAAAAGTTAGGTTGAAGAAAATTTGTTTTTCATACAATAAAATCGGTACATTTTTCATAAAAATGCAATTTTCTCCAGATTTTTTAATCTGACGTAAATCGAATAGAGCCATCTAAAAAATGCATTACCAAATGCCAAAGATGCTTTAAATTTTGATACGAAAATGCAACTCAACCTTTAAAAATCATAGGAACAATCTGAATTTGATGATACGCGCAAAATTAATATAACTTCAAAAGCTAAAAACAGACCAAAGTCAACTGACTCATTAGAAATAGAACACACAACTGATTTAGAGTTTATCGTACCAGAAGAAGCCACAAAAAAAGTAAATCAAGCCAAAAACAAACTCAAAAGGGACTATTTAAGATGATAGCAGAATATCGCTGGAATCTAAGAATACAATCAGAATCAGATACAAGACTATGAAAAAGGCTCCTTTACATTACCGGTCTTATAACATTATAGCTTTCTTAGAGAATTGCTACGGTAAAACCAACCCACTGAGCGAATCACTCCTGTTTACAAAAAATATAGAAGATCTCCTCTCCGACATTTCCATGATTTACAAATCTACAGAAGATCTCGCTCTCAAAAATCGACTAACTAGAATTATTAAAGGAATTAAAACGGAACTAGGCTCTAATAATTCCGATGCAGAAAGCATAATCTCGGTAACCTCACAAGACAATTTCGAAGAAGACCATCTCTCTGAAGGGGCAACCACTTCAGAAATATAAAATACCCATTTTTAACTTAATCCAGTGGAACTGCGACGGATTTTACCCCCATCTAGACCGCATTCTACAACTAATTATGGACACGAATGCTGACATCATTTGCCTACAAGAAACAAACATTAAATAGAAATATCTCAATGGTTTTCAAGCACCACTTTTTAAGAACAAATTATATCAGAGCTAGTGGAGGCACATCTATATATACCTCTTAAGACTGCTATTGTAAAGTACACTTAACTACCACTAGAAGCTATTGGTGTAACTCTTTGGTGTCCAAATAAAATTAGTATCTGTAGCATTTACATACCATCTTTCCACAGCTTTACTGAATTTAAGCTAATTAACTTAACTAATCAACTTTCAGCCTCCTTTATTTTAGTAGGTGATTTTGATGCCCATAATTCACTTTGGGGATCGAAAAAAACATTTGGTAGAGAAAAGGTCGTTGACAATGTTTTAAACTCCTGTAACATCTGTATATTAAATACCAGATCCAAAACATACTTTAACATTTCTAGTGGCACTTTCTCCTCAATTGATCTTAGCTTATGCGTTCCAAGGTTAACATCACTTCTAACTTGGACTACAATGGATTGCCTTTATGACAGTAATCACTTTCCTATCTTGACTTCTAATTCTATCAGCAAACTCAGTGGAAAATTTTAAAAATGGAAATTATCTCAAGCTAACTGGAAAAACTTTTCGGACTTGATTGAAAACAAGATCAACCAGCTACAACTACCAGAAGATCCTGATATAGCAGTAGACTTCCTAGTGAGTTTAATTACCCTGGCTGTACAAACGCATATTGGAACATGCATAATATCGTCTTCTCGTAAAACTGTACCCTGTTGGAATACTGAATATAAGAACGCTATTCGAGAAAGTAAAACAGCATTAAATAAATATCGTAGAACCTGAACTGAGTCAAACCTGATTAAATTCGAACAACTAAAAGTTATAGTGCGAAGACTAATAAAACAAAGTAAAAAATACTGTTGGAATAAATATATATCTGCCATATCCATTGACACCCCCTCCACTAAAGTTTCAAAGAAAATTAAACAAATGCACGGGAAAACAACACACTTGTCAAATTCAGCGCCCAGTTATCATAATTCGATAGTAACTGAAGATGATCAAATTGGTAAAATTATGACAACTCATTTTCATAATAAAATTAAAAGCGACAACTACACAAGTACTCTGACTCCCCATAAAGATTTTCCTTCTACTACAGATCTCTCAGATGACCTTTACTTTTCAAGAGGTTTCCGTTGTTGTATCTACCTTTAAAAATTCTGTAGCAGCAATTGACAATATACCGTCTATATTCCTCAAAAATTTAGCCCTCAATGGACTAACAAAATTACTTACATTTTATATATTGGATAAATGAAAAGTTTCCCAACCTGTGGAGACAATCAATCATTCTTCCAATAAAAAACCCGACAAACCTTTAATAAAGCCATCCTCTTATAGACCGATCTCATTAACATGTTACATGTGCAAATTAATGAAAAAACTAATTAATAATAGACTTAACTGGTTTTCTGAGAAGCATAATATAATTAATTCCCGTTTAATCAGGATTCAGACCACATCGAAGCGTAATAGACAATTTAATATTACCACAAAACCATATAACCGAGAATTTTAATAAGCAACATGATACAGTTGTGGCAGCCTTCGATATTGAAAGCGCCTTCGATACTAGTCCAAAGAATGTAATATTACAGAAACTTATCGATAGTAATATTACAGGAAATATTTATGTTCCTTTGTTGATGTTCCTTTACCTACAGTAAATAATCATAAAATCTTGGGGCTAATATTCGATCAGAAGTTAAACTGGAAAATACACTTAAAAAATCTAAAGGATAACTGTGCTTGTAAACTAAACATATTGAAAACACTTGCACATCATCAATGGGGAACTGAAGAAAATATGTTATTGAGAATCTATAGAGCTCTAATTCGCTCTAGATTAGATTATGGATGCATGCTCTACATGACCGCCTGTAATACTTATCTTAAATCTAAATTCAATACAAACGACCTCCTTACGTATATGTTTAGGTGCATTTTGATATAGTCCCGCCAAAAGCATGTGCATTGAAGCTTTGGAGTCTCCTCTTTTCATACGACGTCAACTTTTACTCTCTTCTTATTTCACTAGAGTTTCCACCAATCCAAAAACCCGCTAATTAAGCTCATTAACATCCACCACGCTCCTGAAAATAGAGACAGATCTGTTTACCCCGTTCCACAGTTAGTAAATTATTTGCTAGCAGCTATAGACCTGAATTTAACTACCCCCATCAGTTCTTCCAGTATTCCTCTATGGACCAAAAAGCTACCTTCTTTCAATACTAGTCTAACTTGACATAAAAAAGAAGACACTCCTAAACACCTCCTTAGACAATTATTTCAAGAAGCAATAAATGCAAAACAGTGCAATCAAGTTCTTTATACCGACGCACCTTTCACATTTACAAACGATTACACGTCACGTATAAATCTGAATTGTGTTTCGAAACTATTTTACGGATTTATTATCAGATGTTGCTATTGCGTCCATATCGAAGCCATTTTAGTGTTGCTTCTTAAAGACAGAAAAGATTTATTTTTCACGTTGAGAACGCCTATGAAAGCTGTTCTGATGAGCCCTATTAGGGCAAAATACGTATAAACAGATACATAGACACTTTGTACGTGAAATTAAATCTTGACTGTCTTTTTCATTTTATTCGGATCTACTCTGTATGAGTACAAGACACCAATTCGCTAAGGATTTTTGTTTAGTTGAGGAGACATCTCGTGGAATGCAAATTTTAGATTCCCCATGTCTCTATTAACATCTTTATCAACGTCTGTTTTGCCTAGCAATTTTTAGAAGGCTCAGATTAAAGCAGAAATCTGAATTGTGTTTCGAAACTATTTTACGGATTTATTATCAGATGTCGCTATTGCGTCCACATCGAAGCCATTTTAGTGTTGCTTCTTAAAGACAGAAAAGATTTATTTTTCACGTTGAGAACGCCTATGAATAGCTGTTCTGATAAGCCCTATTAGGGCGAAATACGTATAAACAGATACATAGACACTTTGTACGTGAAATCAAATCTTGACTGTCTTTTTCATCATATTTTATAAAAATTTTAAAGAACAAAAACATTACGATATGTTTAGTGAACCGTTTTATTGTTTAGAATATTTTGACATGTAGTTTGTAATAATAATAGATTCAATCGTTTAAATGATGAAACAATTAAACATCAGGTAGAATCAAGCATTGGGGCAAATCTTGAAAAACTTGAAAAGATAGAGAAGATACCAGAACTAGACATTAATATACACTGGGCCATTATTAAAAAGAATGTGCTGGAGCTCGCTAAAAATATTCTGAAGAGAGAAAAACCAAAGAAACAAAAAGAATGGATGAGTGACGAAATTTTGTTATTGATGAATTCTCGAAGAATATGGAAAGGCAAAAATGAAGAACAGTATAAGCAAATTAATACAGAAATCAAAAGAAAAATCCGCGATGCTAGAAAATAATGGTTACAAGACAAATAAATAAGTAAGGGGATTGAAAACTTGGAAGCCAAATATAATTCGTTTTATCTTCACAAGAAAGTTAAAGAAATGATCAACAATAGAAACAGGAACCAGACAGTACTTATAGACCAACAAGGGAACATAATAATGAAAACAGAGGAGAAACTAAAACATTGGCAGACATACATAGAAGAACTATTTTACGATCAAAGGCAGCCTCCTTGTAATAATTTTTTAGAGGAGACAGGTACAGAAATACGCAAAGAAGAAGAAATGCAAGCGGTGAAGTCATCAAAGAATAGCAAAGCTCCAGGACCAGACGAGCTACCAGCGTATATACTAAAGTTGATAGACAAAGATCGAATCCACTTGTTAGTAGACTTATTTAACAAGATTTATGAAAACAGTATAATTCCCGAAGAATGGCTAAGATTAACGTTTGCCCCCCTTCCCAAAAAGGCACATGCTAAGCAGTGCAGTGATTAAAAATATTCCTTAAAATAATTCCCAATAGAATTTACAGAAAATTGGAGGAAGATATCAGAGAAACTCAGTTTGGATTCCGGGAGGGATATGGAACTCGCGAAGCATTATTGCCTTAAACATCTTGACACAGAGGTGTTTGGATGTGAATCAAGATGTATTTGCTTGTTTCATTCATTACAACAAGGCGTTTGATAATGTCAAGCATGACCAACTTTTAGAGGTCTTGGAAACTAAACAGTTAGACACTCGCGATATAAGAATAATATCTACTCTGTATTAGGTATAATCAGAAGGCAGTCGCACGCATCGAAAATAGCACAAAAAATGAAACTCAAATTAAAAAAGGAGTTAGACAAGGATGTGTGCTTTCACCATTGCTATTTAATCTTTATTCGCAATAAATTATAATTAATATTAGATACGCAGATGATACGGTTTTAATTGCGGAGACAGTAGAAGGCCTCCTTATTTTAAACAAGGTAGTCACAGCTAGTGAAGAGAAAGGGTTAACAATGAACGTCAAGAAGACAAAATTCATGATTATTTCAAAAAAACAAAGATTGAATGCAAACCAGTACATTCACAATAACGAAATCGAACGGGTGCACAAATATAAATATTTGGGAATAAGCGTTAATAACAAAAATGACTTCACAGAAGAAATAAAAACTAGAATTGAAAAGGCTCGAGCTGCTTTTGTTAATATGAAGGACATTCTGGGAAGTCATCACAACTTAAACCTGAAAATGAGATTGGTTAGATGCTACATCTTCTCGATACTGCTGTACGGAGTAGAGCCTTCGAAATGTGGATATACAGAAAAATTTTTAATATACCTTGGATAGACAAAGTAACAAATAGTGTAGTTCTTCGAAGAATGAACAAAGAACGGGAGCTGTTGATCACCATCAAGAGAAGAAAGAAGAAAGTACCGATTGCTCTAGTTAATTATACAAGGAAAGATTAAGGGCAAACGAAGCGTGGGGAGATGACGTATATCTTGGCTGCGCAATTTAAGAGATTGGTTCCAGTGCACATCTAACCAATTATTTAGAGCAACAGATTCAAAGATACGAATATCAATGATGATTGCTAAACTCCGTAGCGGAGAGGGCACTTGAAGAAGAAGAAGTTCGTAATATGCACGATAACTAACAGTTTAGAAAGATGTTATTAAAAAATGCATACAAATGTAAAATATATTATAAAAATAATTATATGTATTTAATTTAAAATAATTCGACATATTTTTAAAAATTGTTGCAAATACAAAATAGAAATTACAAGGGGTCTACCTGACACCACATCAGTGGTTATGTTTCAGAAAGTACACGTCAGTAGTAGAAGGTTAAGCAAGATGTTTAAAAAGAAAATCTAATAGTGTATAGAACATAAATTAGTCACAAAACTAAAATAAAACTCCAATCTAATAAAGCTGATGTAAACAACTTTCATTTTCTTTTAATTTTATATCATAGTTTATGTTCTCCTAGTAAAATTCTATATTGGGATATTTATAAAAATGCGGACACCATACTTAAAATAAATAATTACCAGAAAAAAACGGTCATTAGTCACTTCTTTGCCCTTGAGATTAATAAGACCTTTTATCATTTTTTTTCCGGGTCTTTAGACCTCTTCTCTCTCGTTCCTAATTCTCCTAATTTAGATTATGTCAGAGATATCAACCTCTAGAAAATTATCGTCAACCCACATATATATCAGACACAAGTACATTTCCAGGGCAGAGGAAAAAGGAATTTAGAGGAGTAAATTTTAAATATAAACTAAATTAAATTTGAGACTTAATTATATTTGACATGACTAACTTGTACGATATGTATAAACCTTTTACAGTTTAATATATCTATATTAATAAAAATAAATCGCCGAAATGTTTGTGCGAGCATCACTTAAAAACAACTGCACCAAATTATTCTTTTTTGTTGTGTTTGATATTATCAGGAGAAAATTAGTATAAACAAATTTTTAGTAAAAATTGTACATAAAGACTTTAAAAACAGTGATGCTCTTTATGTAAATCGCAGTATAACTAACAGATCACGCCATTTTTTGACTAACAGAGGAAGCTATAATATTATCAAAATAAATAGAGAGGTATTAAAGACGCACTTTATATCATCCTTTAATAAATAAAAGCACCTACATTTTGACATATACACATGCGCGGTTGTCTGTCCTGTATTATTTTCTGTAATAAAATAAATTACGTAGAAAGACAAAGACGTCTAATTTCACTTATATTTATATAGATACCAGCTAACTCGGCAAACTTAGCACTGCGTTAGAATAAAAAATAATGTGTCTAAAAAATTAATTGAAAATAAAACCAAAAAGACACTTAACACATGATTTATGAAAAAAGTTGAATCAATTTGTTGCTTATTATTAAAAATAATCTAATTATTTTTAATGAAATAAATATGCAACGATGACGGTTTTTTCACACGCGAATAATTGTCCATGCGCAAAACAAAAACTTTATGTTAATTCCGCTAATAAACTTTTAACGGTTGGCTTTGTGATTTGTTTATTGTCATTGCAGAAGCCAAAAGCACGGGAAATGACAATCGAGAGATAAGTCAGCACCTGTTTATTAAAATAAAATAAAATGGAATAAAATACATTGAAATACAATAAAGCAGTGTAAAACAGAATAAAATGGAATACGTTAGAATAAAATAGAGTAAATTAAATCTAAAATAAAATGAAATAAAATCAAATAATATAGATTAAAATAAATGAGAAAAAAGGGATATAGTAAAATAAAATAAAATAATATAAAATAAAATCAAATAGAACGAAATAGAGTAAAATAAACTAAAATGAGTAGAGGGGTAGCGGGTATATACTCTTTTACGTTCCCGGTAGAAGATAGATTGACTTCCCAATCCCCAAATCCCAATATCTCCCAATTTCCTGGTACCTGGGAGAAATTATGTCCTAAACCCATTCTCCCACCTAACTACCAAAATTTCCATTCACATATCCTACTCTGTCAGACAGCAGCATCAGTACCAAGATAGAGAGTAAGGAAATGATCTTGGATCGGTATATTATTGGATACTGGAGCTGTTAAATTAACCGAACGATTACCGGTATAACTAATCCCCTACCTGTTGGTCAACAGCTACGGGTAGAAGAACCGACACGTGGTAGGGCACTTCATTGCCCTGGAGCATAGAATTAACTCCGAAGGCGGAAGAACTAAATTAGTCAACAGAATTGGGATGTGGAAAGCCAGGGGATGACCATCACATTAAAGATCCGCAAGGATATCTTTAGTAAAAATCATCACGGATGCACTAATGGATAATTTATTTAATGATCATAGAGCTCGGAATCCAAGATCCGACAGGGGAGGACAATCAGATCTAGACGACAGGGTCTCTCAGGTCGTCATCAAGGTAAATCCCTGTCAAGCAAATAAGAATAACTCTAGAGCCTTGAAAATCGGAACATGGAACGTAAGAAGTTTATATCAATCAGACAAACTGGATAACGCTGTGTCGGAAATGTGCAGAATAAAAATTAACATACTGGGCCTTAGCGATATACAATGGCCTGAATCAGAAAAATGTAACACCAGAAATGGAACATTGTATTATTCTGGAAACAACGACTCCAAGCCCAAACAGGGAGAGCATTAGAGTTGATAAGAATTCTCAGAAAGCTATTTGTAACTTTGTTCCCTACTTTGATCGAGTATTAATGTTGTCTCTAAACTCACATTTAAAACGTAAAATAAATATAACCAAAGTGTATGCACCCACTGCAGACAAGGATGAAGACACCATAGAGGCCTTCTATTAACAAATCGACAATGTCTTAAGGCTAACTAAAAGAGAAGATATAAATATTATAATGGGCGATTTGAACGCTAAAGTGGGCCAAGGAGAAGTGGAGAATTGCGTGGGGCGATATGGACTCGGGGAAAGGAATGACCGTGGCGATAGGTTTGTCGATTTCTGTGTCAATGAGGAACTCATAATTACAAATACCTTGTTCAAACTTCCTAAGAAGACTATATTCATGGAGGTCACCAGCTGACAATAACAATAAAATAGTCAGAAATCAAATAGATTATATTATCGTCAACAGAAGATATAGAAGTTCTATAATATCATCTAAAACTTATTCAGGAGCGGACATATCCTCCGATCACAACCCGGTTGTTTTGTCGATGAGAGTGAAACTAAAGAAGGTCAACAGCCCTAGCACCAAGAAAATCATGGATACAAGACGACGTCTCAAATAAGACAACACATATGCGGAAACGAATTTTAAAATAAACAAGAACTTAAGGAAAGTCATAGAAGATAATGCGGAAACTCTAACTATTGACCAAAAAGGGGAAAAATTCAACATGCCCTTATGTCAGTTGAAAAAGAAACGCTTAAAACACTTGGAGAAAAAACAAAACCTTAAATGACAGTAAAACTTCTTGAACTTATGGAAGAACGAAGAAAATATTAAGCAAAAGACCTAAATAATTACAAAAAAAATCAGAGAAACATCCGAAAGAAAATTCGAGAGGCAAAAGAGAGGTGGCTTTTCAACAGATGCAAGGAAATAGAAGATCTGGATAAAAAGTATGATAGCTTTAATTTACACAAAAAATCAAAGAAATGACAGGTTCTAGAAAACGTACAAGAACGAATATCCTTAAAAATGATAAATTGGATATTGGTACTGATATGAAGGAGAGATTATGTCACTGGACCAATTACATCCAACAACTATTTAATGATGAAAGAGAAGAACTGTCATTAGAAATCTCCGAGGATACCGGACCACCAATATTAAGAGAAGAAGTCATATATGCCATCAAAAACACAAAAGAGGGTAAAGCTACTGGACCAGATAATGTGCCAATCGAATTATTAAAACTCATCGATGAAGATGTTATTGATATAATGGTTGAACTCTTTAATCTAATATATCAAACTGCCAAAACCCCCAGACAATGGCTGCAATTGACCTTTGTAGCAATTCCCGAAAGGCCAAGTGCAACAACTTGCTCAGATCACAGAACAATAGCTTTAATAAGCCACACAGTTAAAACATTTTTGGAAATAATTCACAGCAGAATTGTTAAAACTCTTGAATATGAAATTAGTGACACATAATTGGGCTTTAGAAATGATAAGAGTAAAAGAGATGCTTTGTTTGGCTTGAATGTGCTGGCTCAGAGATGGATGGACATGAATCAGGACATGTACTTATGTTTTGTAGACTTTGAAAAGGCATTTGATAAGGTTCAACATACAAAGCTTGTAGATATATTAAAAAGCAAAAATATTGTCAATCGTGATATGAAAATTATATCTAATTTATATTGGAATCAAACTGCCAAGGTAAGAGTTGATAACCAGTACACCCAAAATATCAAAATACAGAGAGGAGTCCGCCAGGATTGCGTGCTGTCCCCACTACTTTTCAATGTCTACAGTGAAGTGGTATTTCAAAAAGCGCTCTCAGACTCAATAGAAGGTATATCTATTAATATAGAAGTTTTGAATAACTTACGTTTTGCAGACGATACAGTAATAATGACGGATAACAACGATGATTTACAGAACGTAATGCAACGCCTTAATGAACGCTGTTATAAGTACCGACTGAAGATAAATTTAAAGAAAACTAAATGCATGATCATGACTAACTCTGCACATGCAAATATCCAATTGACTATTGAAGATACTGCAATAAAATTGAGAGTGTTAATAACTATTTATACATAGGAACATGGATAGCATCAGATGTAAACTAAACCAAAAAAATTAGGACACGCATTAAAATAGCACGTGCATCATTCATTAAACTTAAAAAGTTTCTTTGTTGTCGGGATATAAGGTTAGAACTGTGCCTGAGAATGCTTCGATGTTACATGTTCTCTACTCTTCTTTATAGGTTGGAAGCGAGGACACTAAAACAAGTCCATCTGAATAAGTTGGCCGCCTTTGAATTTTGGTGTTACAGAAGAATCCTACGAATATCATGAATTCAAAAAATGTCAAACGTGGAAGTAACTAGAAGGATAGGAAATGAGGCGGAAATAATATTAACTATCAAAAGACGAAAATTTGAGTACTTAGGACATGTGATGAGAGGGCAAAAATACGCATTATTACAACTTATTATGCAAGGCAAAATCCGAGGCAAGCAAAATGTGGGAAGACGAAAAATATCCTGGCTTAAGAACTTAAGGGAATGGTTTGAATGCAGTAGTACAGAACTTTTTAGAGCGGAACTTAAAGAAGAAGAAGTAACTAAAATGAAATTTAATAAATTAGAATAAACTGGTATAAAGTGGAATAAAATAAAGTAAAATGAAATTAAAATAAAATATCATAAAAATCACAAAAAATAAAGTAAAGTAAATAAAATAAAATAAAATCGACTGTTGACACTAAACATTGCACACGCTTGTGCATGTCAATGAAGAGAATCCAAAAGTCAGCTAGAAGAGTAAAATTCTACCTTTTAAAGAAATAAACTTTTGAAAGAAGTATAATATTTTAAAAAAATTCATTCTTTTCAATCAATATCTCTCCATCTCTTAGATTTTTTATTATTAAATTAGAAATAAGAAGAATAAGCAGAAGCTAACGCTAAATATTAAACAAAATCTGTGAATTATAGAGTCGCAAAACTCAAAGTTATTACGTTAGCCTATAGCATTGTCTTATAAGATTTTTAAAAATTTAAAAAAAGGTGTTAACGTAATTAGTCAATAATATTTAACTAAATGTAAAAATTTAGATAGTATCCATTCTTTACTTACCATCTTTTTTTTGTTACAGGTTAGTATTTAACACGTATTCAGCAGCTCTGGTATGTATTATCATAAAAATGATCTTTACCCTACAGACCTAAGTAAAAACCTAAAATTTGCTACATTAATATTACAAAATACTAGAACGTCATTAGATATAGTCTTGAGAATTTCACCCCAAATTATATTTAAGTAATAATATTTGACAAAAAGAAAAACACAACACCATTTAAGTTTAAAACTAAAGTGATTCACTCTTACAACAATTAAAAAAATCAAATTCTTGAGAGCAATATTCGATTCTCAACTGAAATGGAAATCGCATATAAGTGAACTAATTAATGTGCGACTTAAGATCTCAATGCAAATGAAAACCCCTTCGCAACAAGCTTAACAAAGAAAAACTCTCCAAATCTGTATTTACTTACTTATTTATTTATTTATTTAGACACCTTACAAATACTATAGACTAATAGTAATTACATGTAAAGTGTTTAAGACAAAACAAATATAATAAATGAATGAAAAAAATGAACAATAATAATACAACAAGAAAAACATACAATAAATCCATTAAACCTAGTGCTGACGAGCAAGCAATGTCTTAAGTTCACGGCTTTTTACATTAAATATATCCACATGAGTCAGTCTATTAAACACTTCATTACAAATTTTTAACATATGATATGTTTCTATAGTAATTTGTAAAGAATAGTTCTAGATTAGTTATCCTTAACCTACTCTTGCGTACTTTACAGTAAATAAACTCAATTAAACCATAGTTTGTGTACTTAATACTGTTAATAATCAAGTATATGAACATAATGGCCTGACTGTTTCTTCTAGTAGCAAGTGACTGCAACTGAAATGAGTCTAACATTACCCTGTATGAGATCACATATGGATATTTCTTATTTTTCCTTACGTATAGAAATACTCAAAATCGTTTTTGCCCTTTTTCAATCATTTCTGAGTTTGCTTATTCTAAAATTTTGCTATTTCTACTAACAAAACCTAAAGCACGATAAGCTCTGTTAATTATTTCATAAAAGTGTATATTAAACTTCATGTTGATTTGGAATTTAACTCGAAGATCTTTCGCAATACTCAGTCTCTCAACTCGATAATCATTAATATAATAATCTTCAATAACACTATTGAATTTTCGCGTATATGAAACTACTGCACACTTTTTAACATTAAGAATCTTTTGAATCATTAAACCATTGAATAACTGATCTTAGATCATCTTGCAATTTAACTGCATCTTTCTTATTAGAGATTATTTTTAAAAAGTTTAAAATCATCGGCATAAATTAAGATGTTACAAGATTTAATACAGTCTGGCAAGTCGTTAGTAAAAAAAATAAAGAGCAATGGTCCTAGTTTGCTCCCCTGTGGGGCTCCTAAGGATGACACATATTGGTGAGAAAAGCAATTTGTACCAAGCAAACCAAACTGTACCAGTTTATTCAAAAAAATACAGTGATTTACCTTATCAAATGCTTTTTCGCAATTAGTATACACAAGGTCCAACTGTTCCCCTGCCTCAATAGCCTTAGCAATAAGTTCAGAGAGAAAATAGAGATTAGTTATTGTTGATTTGTCTCTTACAAAACCATGCTAGAATTTCCTGATTTTACTTTTAACATGCTCATATATATATATATATATATATATATATATATATATATATATATATATATATATACATATACATAAAGAATACTTTTAAAAATATTAACAACACTATTAATAACAAGCTGATAGGGCTGTATTTTTGAATGTCATTTTTTTTATTTTTTTTATGAATTGGAGAAATTGTTGCCACTTTTAAAATATCTGGAAAATATTCCTGTTCAATCGACATATTAAACAAAATCGCCAGAGGTTTAGCCAAGGGTTCGGCCATTCCCTTATAGATATAGGGTGGTATTTCATCAGGGCCTGTAGATTTTTTAATACTATTTACAACATCTAATTCTGTGCTATATTTAAAGGTAAAAGAACCCCACAGTACTTTGAGAATGACAATGTGTTTGGTCAGATGTATCATTCACTGATGCAAAATATTTAGCAAAGGCACTCGCAATTTCAAAAAGTGTATTAAACTTGGAGTTGTTTAATGTCATTTCTGTGGGGCTTCAACTATTCTTATATTTTGACTTAAGGAAAGTCCAGAATTTGTTTGGTAAGTAAATGATTTGCATGTAAACGTTTGTATAAGTTATGCTCATATTTGCTTTGATTTAATATCAGATCTTAAAAGCTGAAATTCAACACTCTTTGGGCTCCCGAGGCTTTATTTAAACACAAAAGATGCAGACTATTTTCCTTTTTAATTTTATGGATCAAATCTTGAGAGAACCAGTTTGGAAACCTAGTTTGGAAGTAGATTTGCTGGCCCTTTTTTGGCTTGAGGAATTATTATGAGGAACATTTGACTATAAAAAAGATTAAAAATATGTTTAATATCCTTATAGAAGAATAATGAGGGCCAGTTAAACTGAAAAATTAAATGATAAAGATGCCAGTAGTTACCTTGAGCATAGTTGTATGTATATACCTTTTTATTGTATATTAAAACAGCTATTTCACTTACTCTGATACTGAAGATGAGAGCAGGCTAATACGAATCTACGCAGCCACTAATGGACAGTCAGACCTTGCCATAGTATAAATATCTATATTAGTCAGAACAAAATCTAACAATCTGTTCATACAATTAGAAATATCATTTATTCGTTGCTAAGTTGTTAATATTAAAAAACTGCTGCATCAGCACATTTTTATCACAATCCGAAAAGCTGTTATCATTAAAATGGGGTAAATTGAAATCTCCTACTAACATCATATTTGAGTTTTTTGATAATAAAATATTCTAAAACAAATTAAAATAATTTTCATACATCACAACATCAGCTCTACGTATAAAATATACAATGAAAAACATAAAGTGTAAAGTTTTTTAAATTTATCTTAACTATTACACAATCACTATCACAGGTAACATTAACAAGTTCGTAAGGTAGGTTATTTTTGATTGCTAAAAGTACTCCTCTACCCTGCAGCCTATGGTCTGACCTATCTTTCCTAAATACTCTGTACCTATTGTCGAAAAATTTAGAATTAAAAATACCTTCATTCAGCCATGTCTCAGTAAGGGCAATTATGTCATAGTTTTCAGTTAGAGCTTCAGCATATCGTGTATTGGTTTTGGTTCTTAAATCACGTACATTTTGATAGTATATTGACATCAGTTTCTTTGGTGTATTAATGTTTATATTACTTACTATTTGTGTTGATTCAGAGGGTCCGTTTATTTTTCTGTCGTCACTCTCCTCTTCATAAAAAACTTACTTTTCTACTTACTTTCCTAGAAACTTACCTTTCAATGAACGCATAAATCGATCTGAATACTATACATGAATTGGGAGCCACCTCCATAAACAGATGCCAGACTCCTTCCTAGAAAGTCCAAATACATTTACACGATCCTTCTGAAATACAAGACTGCAAGCAATTTTCGACGCACTGAACCAATGTACAAGCAAAAATATAAATTTTCTTATCATATCTCTCTAAGTGCATTAAATTCTATTACACGTTATGTATCCTACTCATGATAATTTAGCACAAATAAAATACATGCAATAAAAATTATCAAAAAATGTTAACTCTGCTTTACTACCGCTCCCAGCTCAAAGACATGACCAAGTAGTCCTTAACAGACTTTGGCTAGGTCGTACAAAGTTTACACATAGATAAATCATCTGCAAGGACCGTAAGCCAATTAACGAACAAGATCGACAGCGAAAATAAAACACAAGCTGAAAGAAGTTTTAATACAAAACATCAATAAAACAATAAACCTTTTGAAAACTTGTAAACTGATATGAAACTGTAAGATTTTACAGGATTATCTTATATTTTTCAAAAGAGCTGGGTAAATAAAAAGTTGCGATGTCTAAAAAGCTTTGTCTAAATTAAAAATAAACCATCCTAGGGGTTAATGAGGTTAAAAAAAACTGTATAATTTGTATCAACAGAAACAATAGTATTGGTTATTTAAATAAGAAACAGTTTACATAAGATGAATAAATTCTGATTCCCTTATTTCTTAGCAATAAAGCAACCTTACAACTAAGTTTTTATATATTATAAAATAACTTTTTGTTCTCAATCTTGTACATAATAATCTTGACAAAGGCAAGGGTAGCCTGCCGAAACGTTTAAATTGCACAATAAATAAAATCTAAATAGTTCCAAATTAAATATTAAATATAATATGGTTCAAGAAACTCCATAAAGCTTTATATATATATATATATATATATATATATATATATATATATATATATATATATATATATATATATATATATATATATATATATATATATATATATAATAAATAAATATTGCGTAATTTAATTTAAATGCATTTAAATTTTACACGAATTAGTTATTCATTCATTTATTTGTTAATAAATATACCCTCAAAGAAATACCGAACGAGACGTTATTGGTCGAAGGTGCCTTCGTCATTCGGCATCAGATTGTGTCATCCGAGTACGTGGCTAGTTTTAAACTGTTAATTACATATCAGCTTGTCAAAGAGAGCCATTATGGAGTAGGGCGATGTAAACTTCAAGAGCATACAGTTTGATAGGCTTTTGAGAACAGCTATCAAGTCACTTTGATCAGGAAAGATTGATTGAAGTTCACGTTACCGACCCCTGGGGAATTAATACATAAGTCGTTTCTATTTGTCTGTCGAAAATGACAGAAAATTTGGTTATTGATAACATGTTATATCCAGTTTTACCTTATGGGGCGTTTAAATTAATATAATTGTTATATTATATTTATATTTATTTATTATGATTATTATATTATCGAATATAATAATAAATATTTATTTTATTATGACATGATGAGCAGAGAACGCTAGATAGGTTTTTCTTAAGATCTTTAATTGAATATAGTTAAACAGTATCTTTCCATCTTCCTGAAGCAGTTCAATAATTATACCATTTCTCAAACCTACCAATGCACCAACTAAAACTTTCTCAAAAAGACCCATCTCACTCACCAATGTAATGTCATAAAAAAAATAGTTATCAAAAGATTGCTACGAGTGTTAAAAAAAATCACCTCCTCGTCAAAGAGCAGAATGGATTTTGACAAAACCGAACTACTACTGATAACCTCATCGATTTAGAGTCTAAATTTTGAAATCTTTTGCGAACAAATAGCAAACTATTGCAGTGTTCATAGATATTACACAAGGGTTTGATACAGGATGGCATTATGATAATATCAGATCACTACACACATGGAATCTTATAGGTAACATTATTAATTTAATTTCAAATTTTCTTAAACGCAATTTTTAGGTAAGGGTTAACCACTGCACATCTTCAATGAGACGTCAAGCAAATGGCACCCCTCAAGGGTCTGTAATAGGTGCGACACTATTTTTAATTGCTATGAATAATATTATACCATTAAACTCTAGCTTGGTTCGTGGCAGATTAGAAGCAGATGATCTGGTGTTAATATCCTCAGGGAAAAATATCTTCTTAGTTTAGCGTCACTTACAAACCGCACTGCACGAACTCGAAAACTGGTCGAAGAAAACATAATTTCAGTTTTCGCTCAGCAAATCAAAGTGTTGAATCGAATCAAATCCTAAATTACGCTGATGACATTAGGTATTTAGGAATAATCTTCGATACAAAACTTGGAACATAAAAAAAACATGTACCACAAATTAAAAAAACATGCCAAAATGAAATAAATCTTATGAAAATTCTCTTTAATAAACTATGGAGCGGACTATATCTGCTTAATCCATGTTTCTTCTTCTTTAACTTTCATCTTCTATCAAAGGTTGGAAATCATTATGGCTATGCCTACCCTGTTGACTGTCGCACTAAATAGTTCTAGATAACTGCATTTAAACCATTTCGTTAAGGTCTTAAGCCACGATATTTTTCAGCTTATATTTAATAAGATCCAAAATAGATTAGGTTCCATAGTCTATGGCCATTAAGAGTAGCCACAGGTTCATTCCGGACCAGTCCAGTAGAAAGTTTGAGAGCAGAAACTGGAGAGGTATCACTTAAATATAGACGGATGCATTTAACTTTTACACATGCATTTGACGCTTATTCTAATGCAAAAAATCCAACTAGAAATAACATATTCAGTCCTTAAATATCTTTAGAAATAACGATACTCACTACTCCTTTAATAAAAAATACTTTTATCACGTATACAGAGATGCCTCTAAAACATCTACTTGAGTTGGGACAGCTATCGTTACTTCAAATATTACACTTAAGTATAAATTACCATCTTTAAACTGCATACATAACGGCGAGCTATATGCCATCTACCAAACAGCCACCATACTGTACAATTTCTATGGATTCCTTCACACATTAGACTTCAAGGGAATAAAGAAGCAAACCGCGTTGCCAACCAAGCAAGAAAAAGTAAAATCGCAAGTGAAGTGAGAAATGTAGTGCTAAATGACTTAAAATCTTTTGTTAAAATAAAGGTCGAAACTTTGTGAGAAAACCAGTGGGCAGTTCCACTTTAAAACTTCGCGAAGTGAAAACATATGTAAAACCGTGGAAATATCAAATTCCCAACAGAGCTCGTCAAGTCGTTATTACTCGACTTCGTCTAGGATATACCCTACTTACCCAAGGACCTATAATCGACCACATTTATCCTGCTTTATGTGACAATTGTAATGTTTCACTCAGTGTTAAGCAGGTCCTTGTAGATTGTCCAAGATAGCAGTTGCAGAGACAGACCAACCACATCATCGGATCAACAAGTGAAATCTTATGAGAAAAATGTAAAATTAAACAATTGATGAAATCCCTTAAAGACAATAATATTTTTAACAAAATTTAATATTTTTAAGTAAATTATCTTATGTATATGTATATATGTCGCTAATAACCTCAGAGGTTAATGCGACAATATTTGCGAATAAAAAAAAACTTACATACACAATATCTATCCACTGAGCCATTGGAAAATATTGTTCTGAAGCTATTTTTTTGTGGTAATTTAATATTATTTACTATGTTAATTGGGCTTTAAATTGGACTTGCTCTTGGGCTTAGAACGGAAGTATTTGAGCCTTATAGAGACGAGATAACGGAAAAGTAAAAACAAAGAAATAACCACGAATTTTATTCACTCTAAAGAAAAAAACATATTACGATACCTTAAGGCAAATTGGATTATATCGGCAGAGATTTAATATTCCAGCATACCAATTATTATAATTCGGCATTCAAACCGAAGCTTCTATACTGGCATCGTATTACTATTTTTTGTTTGCAGTAAAACGCTGACGCGAATATCACGGAACTAGCGCCACAAGATGGCGGCGTCACGATTACCGTCATAGAATAGCGGTTTTTAACATTGATTCACTATCTATCTATCTAATTAGCCTTATTCTGTCCATCTTTGGACATAGGCGTCCCCAATCCTTTTCCATTATTCTCTGCCTGTCGCTACAGTCATCCACCTAGAGCTCACGTGCTTCTTGATATCATTTGCCCATCTTACTTGGAGCCTTCCTCTGCTTCGTTTATATTCCCACGGTCTTCAACTTATAAGAATTTTGTTCCATCGGTCTTCTTTTTGTCTTATATTGTGTCCGGCAAATCTCCATTTCAATTTTGCAACTTCTTGTCTAAATACACCCCTCACTTGTGTTTTCTCTCTTATCTACACGTTTTTTTTTTATCCATTAGTCTTATGTGCAACATCTGTCTTTCCATTGCCCTTTGGGTTTTTATGATTTTGTCCATGTTTTTTTTTGCAAATGTCCACGTTTGGAAACCATAAGTGAGAACAGGGAGTACGCATTGATTGTATACTTTGGTCTTAAGATGCTGTGGATATCTTTTGTTTTTAAGAATGTAGCTTAGTTTGCAAAATGCCGCCCATGCCAGTCTAACTCGTCTTTTTATCTCTGCTGTTTGGTTTTCTTTGTTAAGTTTTATAGTTTGACCCAGTTTGACTCATTGTGATGTCTTCATCTGTATTTGTTATTTTGGTTTTGCTGTAATTCATATTAAGGCCTATGTTTCCAGCTTCTACATCCAGTTCTTTCATTTTTTCAAATAATTCTTCTTTTATATCGGTTATCAATGCGATGTCATCAGCGTACCTTAGATGCTTCAAGCGTTGTCCACAGATTTTTATACCTTTTTCTTCCCATACTTATCTTTTTAAAATATCTTCTAGAGCCTGGTTGAAAAGTTTCAGTGATATTGTGTCACCCTGACTCACGCCTCTATTTATTTGTATTGATTTTGTTCCTTCGTATACTTTAATTGTTGTTTTGCTTCCTTATATATATATATATATATATATATATATATATATATATATATATATATATATATATATATATATATATATATATATATATATATATATATATATTGGCTATTAGTTTCGTATATCTGTGGTCAATTCTGCTGTCAAAGAAAATCAAAGAACTTTTCACTGCCCAATGTTCGACACCGTCGAAAGCCTTTTCGAAATCTATGAACGCTATATATGAAGGAATGTGGTATTCATTTGCTCGTTCTATAAGTATTTTCATACTTAGTAAATGGTCACTTACGCTGAATCCCTTTCTAAAATCAGCTTGTTCTTTCGACTGGTATCCGTCGAATTTTGTCGTCAATCTATTGATTAAAATTTTTGGAGTTAGAAGTTTATACATTACATTGAGGAGTGTTATAGGACGATAGTTTTTTATCTGCTTTATCCCCTTTCTTGTGTGGGATAATGGTTACGGATTCCTTCCAGTTGTTTGGGATTCTTTTTCTTTTAATATCTTATTAAAAAGGGAATGCAGAGTATTAATTGCCACTTATCCACTATATTTCAGCATCTCTGCAGTTTCTGATTTGCCTATTTCTGGCTGTAGCTCTGAGTTGACATTTTTTATTTTAGCCTTAAGTTGGTTTTTAATTTCTTCTGGTGGTTCCTTTTTTGTTTTATATAATTCTGAGTAGAAATGGTGGATTATATTTATGATGTTATCCTTAATGTTTGTTTTTACTACGTTTGATTCACTTGATTGATTGATTCACTACTCTTGAAAAATTCTTTTTTAGTAATCATATATTTACTCTACCTATAAGTAGGTTTAAATTAAAAAATGCATGAAAAATAAGTAACAAAATATAGACATTGAATGAGAAGTAAACAATTAAAAGAATATCTGTCAGTAAAAGATTTTATTCGTTACTATTTTCAAAATTTAATAAAACTCATAAATGTCATCGGATTAAAAACAATATTGAATCATCTGTATAAATTTTTATATTAATTCTCGTTTTAAAATAATTTCATATACATCAAATAAGTATTTATTATAAAATCCTAACACTACAGCTGTTTCGGCTGATTGCCTTTCTCAAGTGATCTATTTTTGGCATGCGTTTACACTTTATAATCTTTAATGAAATAGGTTGAGGAGGGGAGAACTGTTTGTCTCATGTTGGTCATTCAGCATTATGCCTGTGTTTTTTAATTTGCTAGTTTCCATAGATTCTAATAAGGATAGTTTAAGGGTTTATTTTGAATGTGAAGAATTTAAAATGTGTCATTAAAAGAATGATTATGATCTAGAAAATGAAGTGCGTATGTAGAATCTGTTTTTCTATTATTGAAAGCCCTTTTATGTTCTGGTACTCGTTTATTAAAATCTCTACCAGTTTGACCGATGTAAGTTTTTGGGCAGTCGCCACATTTATGTTTGTATACACCACTGTGTAAGTGCTTTTTATTTTGGCTCTTGTTGTTTTTAATATATTTTCCTAAGTTGTTATTTGTTCTGAAAGCTGGTGTTATTTCTTTCTTTTTTATGTGTTTGGCTACTTTTGTTGATATTTTGCCTGTATATGTAATCTAGCAGAAGGTACTGGGTTTTTTCTCTGGTGATGGAAATACTAATTTCAGGGCTTTCTTGTGTAGTTTTTGATTTAAAATTTTATTAATTGTTTGTTCGTTGTATTCATTGTTTACTGCTATTTGCTTAATGATATTTAATTCTGTCTCAAAGTTATATTTTGACATCGGAATTTCTGTTAATCTATGTAACATACTATGATAGACTTCCAGTTTATGTTGTGTGAAATGGGATGATGAATTGTGTATAGTCGTGTCAGTATGACTAGGTTTATGAAATATGGAGAAGTCGTGTTTCTTTTAAAGCTTAATAATTTTTAAATCTAAAAAATTTATGGATTGGTTTTGTTCTGTTTATATTGTAAATTCAATATGACTATGAAGTGAATTAATATACGATAAAGATTGGTCGAGTTGGCTGTTAGTTCCTGTAAATCATACCAGTATGTCGTCTACGTATCTTCACCAATATAAAAACTGTTTGAATAAGGGATGTTTTGAAATCTTTGTCTTTAGATGATCCATAAAAATATCTGATAGCAATGGGCTTAGAGAATTGTCCATTATAATTCCTGCACTGTTATTATTTGTATATATTTGATTATTAAATTTAAAGTAATCCTGGTTTATGCAAATTTCAAGAAAATGTAAAATTTCAGATGTAATGATTGGATTTGTACTATTTTGGTTGAAAAGGTTTTTTAATAGAATAAAATTCTGTAGGAGGAATACTAGGAAAAAGATTTTTTACGTCAAATGAAATTAATCTGGAGTTGTTAGGTAATTGAAAATGTTGTATTTTATTAACTAGTTCCATTGTATTTTTTATGGTAAATTTAGGTGAAAATTTAGTGTGTTCTAAAATAATCTCTAACAGTTTTTTTGGAAATTTGATATGACAGATCTGTATAAAAAGAAACTACAGGTCTTATTGGGTGATCCATTAGAAAATTCAAAATCAATAGTAAACCCAACAGAACAGTAATACCTCAATATCATGAACCCACAGCCTCCTAAATTATACTCTTTTATTAAACTACACAAACCGTTTTTTATTGTTAAATAAAATAAATTTCCATCAAGTAACGGTCGAATCCATCAATTAACGTATGCTTTGATAATACGGTAATACTCTGGTAATTTGGTAATACGCTAGTCTACAGTAGCACATACACCTAATTAGCTAGTCCACTGTTCTACTTTCTTGTATTTTTTTAGTTTTCTTACTAAGCGTATTTATCCTCACTAACAGCATTAACTTTACCAATGTTAAAATTTAGTAATGTATAATAAAATCCGCGGATTGGATAAGTATGATACTTTGTCTAGAGCTTCCTCGTCTACCATAGTCGTATTCCCGATATGTGAGATGCACTTTGTTAGGTTGGCTTTGATTTTGACTTAAACAAATAGAAGAAGAGGAAGGCCCGGTAATAGGTGGATTTACGATGTAGAGGAAAACCATGAACATCAAGCAGGGGTGAATTAAAGTATCCGACAGGGCAGAAAAGAAGTACGTTGTTATGCAGGCTAAGATACACAAATGGTTTTAGTACCATTATATAAGAAGAAGAAGACGTAGTCACGTTTTTAATTTTTTACTTTCTCACGTTTTTAAGACATGAGTTTTGAGTTCGGTATTCATAAAAAATCTTGTTTGTCGTGTTGTTTTTAGCATCGTTATCATTATTCAGCCTTCTCAATCAAAATAAGCCTCCCCTAATTTCTTCCAGTTCTATTGGACTTGAGCTTCCTGCAGCCAATTCACAGCGTTTCCCTTAATGTCGTCTGCCCATCGTGTAGGTGGTCTGCATCTGCTGCTTCTATCAGCTCGTGGTCTCCACAATGTAATTTTTATGGGTCTACCGCCCGTTATTTATTCTCACCAAATGATCCACGCAGTCTCACTTTAACTATGCTATGCGCTCTATGACATCTGTGACGCATGTCCTTTTTCTTATTTTTTCTTTTCTACTCTGTCTCTAAGAGTCAGTCTAAGTAGCAAGCGTTCCATTTGTCTTTGGCCTACTCTGGGATTGTTTGGCATAGCCTGTGTTAAGGAAAGTGTTTTGGCGCCCAATGTTACGACTGGAAGCACACATTAGTCGAACAATTTTTTTTTTAAATAGTTTGGCCTGTTGCTCTCGAATATGACTAGTAGAGCTCCATATATGACCCATAAATCAGGTAGAACAACCATTTCTATATAATAATAAAACCGATTGGGGAGTATTCAGTAATAAATAGATCATTTAATTACTTTAAATCAGCCAATAAAAATGAACTTGCTATAGAAACGGAAACTTGATATAGAAACGGAGGCTAAAAAGTTAAACAAAATTATACAGGAGGCGGCTTGCCCTGCTATCCCACACTACGAAACGCATTAAGAAAAAAATGCAATATCTTCTTCAGTCAGAGAAAAAATTCCCGCAACAAGACCTTTGAGGAAACAGTAGCAAGTAGCTAGGATCACAAATAATAAGAAAAAATTGAACAAAGCCACCAAAGAATTGAAAGAGCTAATCATATATATATATATATATATATATATATATATATATATATATATATATATATACATATATATATATATATATATATATATAAATATATATATATATATATATATATATATATATATATATATATATATATATATATATATATATATATATATATCGGTTTCAAAACGTCTTGCGTCGTTGCCCGATGCCTAATTTCCACGAATTTCTATCATTCCATTGTTCTTCGGTCAAGTCTCGGGAGGTCATTGCCTTTGTTATTCCCTCATTCCATGTTCTTTTTGGTCTTCCTCGTTTCTTACGATTTGGTGGTATCCATTTCATGGCGATTTTTGGTAATCTTGTTTCTGGCATTCTTTGAACATGGCCATACCATATAAGTCGTTTCCTTTCTATGTCTGTTGCCAGTGATCCATCTACCCCCATCCGATTCCTTATTTCATCGTTTCTAATTCTGTCTGACCTAGATATTCGAAGTGATCGTCTAAATACATTCATTTATGTTGCTTTGAGTTTTCTTTTATTGCTTTCTGTTAGTTTCCATGTCTCTGTACCATAGGTTAAGCTGGTTTTTATGAGAGATTCATATATATTGTATTTTCGTCTTTTACCAATTTCTGAGGTCCAAAGAACTCCGTTAAGGTATCCAATTGTTCTACGGGCCTGGGTTATTTATTTTCTAATTTCCCTATTGTCTGTGTCTGTGGTGTCGAAATCAATTCCTAGGTAGGTATATTCAGTGCAGAATGCAATTTCGGTTGTATCCATCTAAATGTTGGATAGTTCTGCGCCTATTGGGAGATATTTTGTTTTTTGTGTATTGAGTTCTAAACCCCACTTTTTGTATTCTTCCTGTAGTTTTCTGGCCATATATGTCAGGTCTTCTTTATCGTTGGCTATAAGGACTTGATCGTCTGCAAACTGTAGGGTATATAGGCAAGTTTCTCCTATGTCAATGCCCATTTCTCTGCACTTTCTCTTCCACTGATACAGTGCTTTTGCCACGTAGATTTTAAACAATGTGGGGGATATGCAACACACCTGCCGGAGTCCCTTGTTTACAGGAAATTTTTTTGAAAGTCTATTTCCAATTTTTATTCCCGACGTTGATCCTTCATAAAGCTGTTTAAGGGCGTTAATTACTTTGTGGTTAATGTTTGTTTCCTGCAAAACTTTCCATGGCTTTTTAGCGGGTACAGTATCATAGGCCTTCTGAAGGTCTATAAACATAAGGTAGGTTTCTTGGTTGGTACTTGATCTTTTTTCTATTATTTGTTTCAAAACAAACACATTATCGGTGCAGCTCCTTCCCGCTCTAAAGCCAGATTGTTCCTCTTCTTTTTGTTCCTTATATTCTTGTTCGATAATGTCTCGAAGTATCCTTCCATATAGGCGACTTAAGGTACTGGTTACTGATATACCCCGATAGTTTGAGCAGTCCAGTTTACTTCCCTGCTTATGTAAAGATGATATGGAGGATACTTTCTACTCGTATGCGGGACTGGTGCACCGTTTATAAATTGGTTTATATACCAGGTTAATTGTTCAAACAGTTTGTTAGTGCCGCATTTGATTAGTTCTGCTGTAATTCCCTCCGGACCTGCAGCTCGATCATTTTTTAGTAGTTGTATCGTTTTTATGACAGTCCTCTCATAGATGTTTATCGTTCCTCTCTGTATGTGTATTTCAGTTGGAGACATTTCTCTATATTCCTCTCTGTTTTCTGTTAATAGATTTTCGTAATGTCGGATCCAGTTCTCTGTTGTTATTAATTGTATGTTTGATTCTCTTTTTTCATTTGATTTAACTTTTGTCAGGAATTTCCACGTCTCTGAGCATTTTCTACTTCCCATATATGTGTCTATCTCTTTGCATTTTTTGTCCCAAGAGCTAATCATTATGTCAGAATAAAAAACAGGGAATCCAATTTTGCCTGGAAATACTTACACCTACAAAAGCTACAGATTACTCACTGTGGAAAGCAAAGAAAAAATTAAAAAGGTCTTAGTTGCCTAATACACCAGTCAGAAGTAATAACATCTGGGCCAGAAATGATAAAGAAAAATCTAAAGCTTTTGACAAGTATTTAAAAAAAGTTTTCATTCCCTTCCCTTCAGACTTAGCTGCTGAAGAAGAACACAAAATTACCGACTATCTGAATGTACCATTCCAAATGGATCTGCCTTATAATAAGTTTACTATTAGAGAAGTCAAGCAAACAGTTATGGAAGAAATTAACATAAAAAGGTCCTGGTTTTAGATATGGAATCTGAAAAAATACTTTTAACACGTTAAGCCCCAAAGCATAAACGCGCACCTTTCGTCTCGGAGCAAAGGATTTTTTTTTACTTCTGACATTAAAGTTATATTAGTTTTTGTGTGTGCATGATAATTTGACGTTCTGACAATTAAAACAAGGAAAAAACAGTGTGGTCATTTTTGGTACACATGTCTGGGGATAAAATTTTTTGTTCTTGGTTTTACTCCAGACCATGAGCACCAGGTTGTCCCACACAGTTTGTAATGCATGAACAAAATATATTACAACAAATATACATATTATGATATTCTATTACATTAACTTCTTAACAGTACTTGCATGGGTATCAAAAAAACACTTAATGCACATAAAAGTAGTTGAGGGGCAGCCTGGACAATATGTATGTACTTTTTTAGCATATTTTAGCTATTCTCTTTTACTATAATGCAGTGTCGGACGGATTGTTCTTGTTGTGGTTCGGGAGCACCCCTAGCAATGACAAAACTATTTTTTTCTCGGAAAGAAGTAATAGATATTGTTTGACCCGTAACATATTTGTAAAGCACATGCGCATTGACAACTGCCGTATTAGTCAAAAGTTCGATAGCGACTTTCCGGTACCACTTGATACTTCTACGAATGGGAGAACTGTATGCTGCTTTTTGGTCCGAAACATCAATAAAGGCTTTTGCTGCATTGTATTTGACAACAGTCGATGGCTTAGTAACAGGTCCCCGTTTAGTCTCTACTTCAATCATTGAAGGAGGATTCTTAGTAGTTAGAAAGAGAAGTATCTCTTATTTTTCCACTTGCTGACGATAATTTTTGTGTTGCTCTGTAAAGATTTAGATTTGACAGTTTGAGCTTGATATTTACGACAGCTTTTGGATTGTGTTTTTTGTTGGAGCGTAATGTACCAGCTAAATGTGTGCTTTGTCTCTTTAACTCGTGTGTTAGTTCAACGCTTGTATAGAAATTATTCGTGAATAATGTTCTTCCGGTACCTAAAAAATGTTACATGAGTTCCATAACTATCCTAGAAGCTTTCCCTAAGGATTTCTCTGATGGTGTTTCTTTTCTCCCGTAAAGTTTCGCCGCATATGTATAACATTCAGATACACAAGGTTTAAACAGCTTAATCCCATATTTATGCCCTTTTTCCAGGTACATATTGAAGAAAACCTTCCACGAAAAGGCACCATTGTCTCATCAATACACAGAGAGTTGTTAGGCGTTCAAATTTTCTGAAATTTACTATTCAAAATTGTTATAAGAGGTGAGATTTTGTATAGTCTGTTATTTAGTGGAATATTTTCATTATCGGAAATGTGAAAACACTGTAAAAGGACCTCGAATCGGTTCCTGCTAAAACCGCAACTTTGAGAAACCGCATTTTTATAAAGTGGATTGTTGCTCCAATAGTCTCTCAGCTCTGGTTTCTTATCTAATCGCATCCACATTATAACGGCTAAAAAACGAAGTAATTCATCTCTCTCTGTGTCTTGCCATTTGCACAAAAGCGAATAATTTTTGATGGTCTCATTTACAATCCAATCAACTGCTTTCTGTTGAGCATACCTATTTGTTTCTGTTATTAACAAATCTTGAATTTCATGATCAACAAATACTAAGTAAAAATCAATCGGTTCATGATTACGTAGTTTATCTTCGTCAATGTTAAATCCTGGACTATCAGTAAATTCAAATTTATGTATTTCTTCCGGGTAATCTATTTCTTTTCACATTATTTTATCTGCTCTTAAATTAACATCGTCTATGTTGACGATTCCTTCAGTTTCTCTGGGTTCTAAATAATGAACAAATAAATACAAAATATAAAATAGCAAATAAGACATCTTAAGAATTACTAAATCATCGACTGCATTAGAAGGACCTACTTCGTTATACATCTTTTGTTTCTTTCTTGGTCTACTAACATCGTCACCCCTTTCTAAAAAGTACGAAAACAATCAAAACAACATTCTATACTGTGAGCGAAACCAGTTACCTATTACCACTTTATCAATAGAATTACTGGGCCCAGTTTCTTCATCACTACTCGAATAACGTTGATCACTATCATTCCCTTGATAAGCAGGATCGTCGTCAGAGTCATAATCTGATATATTACAATCACTGAAATCAGATTCTTCTAGTATTCGACGAAGTTCATCTTCTGATAATCCTTTTTTGTTCATTATATGAAGTTATTAATACTCTTCTACTGCAGGAAATGAATACAATTGTCGCACACGATAATACCACAGTGAAATACAAATGTCAACAAAAATCCTAACCTACAAAAACTAGAGGCAGGTTTTACCAGACTAAGACAAATTTCCGTTTTCCATAGACCAGACCTTTCTAATTTATCATATAACAACACAGAAACTGCGTCCCTCACATGACCACAGTCTCTTAAACACGATAATATACTGAGGAAAAATTGGTACACATGGTCTGTGGTAAAACCATGCTGTGAACCAGTGTGTTGCACATGGGGTTTAACGTGTTAAGAACTATCTGAAAAGTGCTATAGACTTGTTACGTATTTAACTCTATAATAAATAAAAAAAAAAGATAATTTAAGAGCACCAATTCGGATTAAGAAATAAAAACAGCACAATAGGGCAAGTTCATAGACTAATAAATCAAATAAATTAGGATCTGAATAGTAAAAGATATTGTTTAGCAGCTTTTCTTGATATATTTCAGGCTTTCAACAAGGTGTGACGTGAAGGAGTTTTATATTTGATAATTGCGATTGATTTTGTTTTATTGGGATACTTTCTGCAAAAATAAATAAAAAACATAATGCAAACATTTTTTTCAGTTTGAATTTGAGTTTTACAAACGGATATATAATTCCAACATATTCAATAAATCAGGATTTCACGAAACGCAAAACAATGCCAAGCTAACAAAACTTTTTCACAAATACTAATAAAAGCAGCAATCAGTGATAATTCGCTTTCAATGTTTTTCCGTATTCGCTAAAGTTCAGCTAAATACTACCGAGAGACGTGTGTCACTAACAGAACTTTTACGAAAATCGTCCATTTCACTAAAGTTTTCTTTCTCTTTAAAAGTTAACATGCTCATAGGCGTACTCTTATATGAAGGATAGCTATTAATATGTAGAATTACCACATTTATTCGTTTTGTTGTAGGGAGGGGACAATCGATTTACTAAGAACTTGTACACAGCAAAAAAATGTTTTATATGAGAAATGTATAATTAGCATTTTTTCTGTAGAATGAATCTTTTTCTCAGAAAAAACGCTGAAAGCGATCGTATATTTTTAACGTCAGTGAAGACGCGAAATAAATTGTTTTTACTAAAATTTATATCAACTCGACGTTAAAAATTTGATCTTTTGATTAGAGTGTCCTATCGGCAAATATCAAAATGCATTTTAAAGGGGAAAAGGACACAATTTTCACAGTTTGCCTGCATTGTTAAATAAATGAGGAGGTGTCAATCAAAATCAATCATGTCCATAAAAATCAAAAAATGAGTTAGCAGCTGTTTTATAATATAAAGAGTGAATCCTATTCTATGGTGTTTTTGGTTTCGGTTAACAAAAATCATGTCCTGTTTAAAATGAGTACACAATATTAGGTTCCCAAATCAAATGAAATCATGTCCACAGTTGGTTTCAATCATACCACCACATGTCCATTCAGCTAATAGGAGTGCCCCGATTTGGTCACGTGATTTGACCACGTCAACACATTGTCTGTGTTTTCCCTCTAGGTTATGTCGATAGCGAGTATTGAGTTTGTATTGCACTGTGGTTTAATTTTAATATTATTATAGTAGTTTTTATTAAATAAAATTGAAATTTTCCATGGATGAAGAAAACTTAGTGAGAGTGGGCGATGCCAATGAAGGATCTCGTAAAAATAAAAAGACTGTGGATAAAAAAACTAGAGCTAAGCTTAAGCGATACAGTACTCCAGTGGGATTTCGTGTGTTTGTTCCATGTAAACACATGAACAAAGGTATGAAATGTGCATTAGTTAGGCCTATAGATGCTATTTTTGTTCGAAATATCCTTTACAAAATACCTGACAAAAACACGCAAGATAACACCATTGCCAGTTGGATAAATCAACGTAACATAAAGCGGCGAAGGCCTAGGCCTACCTCTGAAAAATCAAAGGCTAAAAGTTTTAGTGTACAATATTCTATACTTTCATCAACCGGTAAAGTTATACCTGTGTGTAGGAAACTTTTCATGCATATTACCATGGTGAAAGGAATAAGATTGACTAATATTTCTAAAAAGGTGAAAGAGGGAAAGGCTGTTAAGGATCAGAGGGGTGGCGATAGGAAGAGTCACAAATCTGCTGCGAACAAGGAATCAGTCCGCCTTTTTTTGAGAAATTTAGGAGGAAAAGAAAGCCACTATAATCGAAAAAAATCGAAAAGGATTTATCTTGGTGCAGACTTAAACATTAAGAAGTTGTGGCTAATATACAATGATTCTGTACTTGATAATCTTAAAGTTAAGAAATCTATCTTTAGAAGAGTTTTCAATGAATTAAATATCGGATTTCCATCACCAGCCTCTGACGTTTGCAGTACATGCAATAAAATAAATCTTTAGCTGAAAATTAAGAAGGCTAAAGCTGTGAAAGACTTGGTAGTGGTCAACCAATTTATGATGGAGAAAAGAATACACAGATTAAGAGCTAATGCTTTTTATGGGCTCTTAAAGGAAAACAAAGAAAATAAGGTTACTTTCTGTTTTGATCTCCAGCAAATTCAAGCACTTCCCAAAACTCCTATTCAAGACGCGTTTTACAAAAGACAATTAAGTTTTTACTCTTTTTGCATTGTAGCATTAAACGCACAAAACCCCATATTTTACGTATGAACTGAAGAACTTGCAGGAAGGGGTGCGACCGAAGTTTCATCTGCACTTATAAATTTCTTGAACTCCGCTAATTTTTCAAATGTAACAAGACTTAATCTGTTCTGTGATGGGTGTTACGGTCAAAACAAAAAAAATGCCGTTGTTCACACATTAGTATATTACTTAGGATCAGTGCAAAATGCTTTAGAGGAGATTGTTCTAACATACCCTGTTCGCGGGCATAGCTTCATCCCCGCTGATCGGGTGTTCGGAAGGGTTGAAAAGTTACTCAGGAAGCAGCCTACCATTGCAACAAAGGAAGAGTACTACAATGTATATAGTTCTGTTGGATAAGTACGGAAACTTGGAGAGGATTGGGGATTGATTGATGCTAAAAGTTTGGCTACACGATTTAAAAACATTGAAATGATATCTGAAAAGAAGAGGATTTTTGTGAGGAAAGAGAAAGCTGTCAACCGCAATGGACAAGAACTTACTGTTATCAAAGTGAAATCGGCACAGAATTTTAGGTTTGAAAGTGATTTTGAAACCTACAACAAGCCTCAAAAAAAAAGGCTGGCATTCTGCAAGGTCGTTCTCAACTCCTGTAGAGTCACTTCCACTGAGCAATATAGTGAAAGCAGCTAAGAAGAAGGACATGGAGACGTTACTTGTGAAAATGTATGGTGATGACTGGCAGAAACATGACTTTTTATCTTGGTATAAGACCATAATAGTGGAAGTTCAGGACGACGAAATTGATGCTGACGAAGTGGACGAATCCTGTGATTCTCTAGAACCTGATATTGGACTACACATTTAAACATTTATATTTTGTGGAAAGTGTCGTTGGTAAATTTAGCCATTTTTCAAGATATTTTTTGTTACAATACAATAGATATTTTAAGTAGTCTAAGAGTTTTTTTATCAACCCCTTCTATCAACGTCCATGAAGTCCAATCAAATGAGAACATGTCCTTTTTTTAAAATGTATTTACAGGTTTATTTATACCTTCAGACTTGAAATATTTACTAAGAGTCAGTTAATTTCAATAAATAAAATGATATATGCTAATTTATCCGATTTTTCATGTAAGGTTATTTACTAATACGTTTTTTGCGATTTCCCTAAAACTTCTTAAGGTGGACATGATTGATTTTGATTGACACCTCCTCAAATAAACGTTGCGGTATTTTTGCCACTTGTTATTATTATCATGAGATCAATAAAATGTATACCTTTCGATGACCAGTCACTATAAAATTTGCGTTGATAGATACTATAAATTAAAATTTATAAATTTTAATTTCGAATTTAAGTTTGAAAACAAACAGGCATTTGAAAAATGCCTTATACGCTAAATTTAGACTTTCGCGTTATAAACGATACAAAACATTTAAAACTGTTTTTACTTAATTGCACAAATAAATTTTTCAAAACTACACAAGTTCAGGTACAATTTCATTTTTCATGACGTGAGGTCATTTGTCATGTAAAAGTTTAAATTCAGCGCATTTTGGAAATATTTCAAATGACTAATATCTGTTGCCAAAACTTAAATTTAAAATTTCTTGTCATAAGTTTTAAAGATTATGCACTAGCCCTGAAAATAAAATAAATTTTGGTTTTTAATTGTCCATTTTTCTTTCTGCTTATAATTTATAAAATTAAAAGACGTGACCAGTTGTTTTTTTCTTTGTAAATAGAACCCTTCCAAATACTTGTGATGGGGGTCCTGACAAATTTAGATTTACTAAACACAATTATATTTTTTTGATTTAAATCCACAATTAAAACATATTAGAAATTCTAATCAACATCAATATCATCATATACACTGCATTAAAAACTTTCTCGAGAACAAGCAGTCTTCACACTTAATCATTTTAATTACTGCCCGGTAGGTATCACAGGGGTCCTTCATCATTAAACATTAATAAAGCATTTCACCATTCGTAGAGCCTGAAACCCTCCTATCCTTGTAATGAAATATTTGGAAGGGCAAATTCATTAAACAATGACACACCCCTTTTACCATGAGTTTAGTTACAACACTTTCGAAGCCATAACTCAGAGATAAACACCGCTATAATTATTTTGATAATCAAAATATATTTCTTTATGACTATTTACTTGCCAAAATATTAATATTTGATTTTATTATTTATATTTTTATATCATATTAAAATATTTAGATGTTTCAATACGTTCTGATTTACAATATCCAGCTCAATCTCTCATCTTTTTATAACAATCTTTGCCCATTTTGGGCAATTCTGTTCTTCTTTTATTTTTCTCCTTTAGAAATTTCTGCCGATATTCTTCGACATTCCATTTTGGTAGCTGTAAATGTATCTACCTTTGAGTAAATAGTCACACAGTTCACTCTTCCATTTTAGATTTTACTTCGTGTTGTTTTGTTCCGATAGCCAACCTCCATTGAGGAGAGGGCACTTTAAGAAGAAGAAGAACTTAACTTTGCCCTTAATACTACCAAAAACTCTGCTCCTGGACTCGATAATATACCTTTAGTATTCTTGCTATTCACATTCAAAATAAAGGCCTTAAGCTATCTTTGTTAGAATCTATGGAAATCAACAAATTAAAAAACACAGATATAATTCTGAATGATCAGCTTGAGACAAACAGTTCTCCCCTCCTCAACCTATTTCATTAGAGACTATAAAGTGTAAACCCATTCCAAAAACAGATCAATTGAGAAAGGCAATCAGCCGAAACAGCTGTATTATGTGGATAAGAATTTAAAATAAATTTTGTGGAAGTTTTGAAAACAAAGTTTTCAGTGTTTTATTGTTACATAAAATGAATTTCCATCAAGTAACGGTCGAATCCATCAATTATAAGATAATTAGCTTTTTATTTTTTTATCTTATTTTTTGCAATTTTCAGAGGCTCTTTGTATTTTTTTAAATGTCATTTCATCAACAACATTTCATTTCAAATATGACCCAACGTTTTGTAATTTAAATCGAAAGCTGTATGTTCCGTCAAAATCTAAGCTCTGCTTGTCAGGAATTTAGAAGAGGTTCAAAACTGTAAAAATCATTCTGCGTCATCTGCGTAACAACAAAAGGATTCATTTTATTTGCTTTTATAATAATATCTGCCCAACCTTCTGGCGAATAAATAACTGGTGCACGGTTTCTCTGGCGTTTCTCAATTTGAGCAAAATCCCGGTTTGATGGCATGATAGAATAACCACTAACCAGAAAATGATGTGTTATTTGTTCAAATTTCTTTTCCTTGCTTAACTGCACCCAAAAAGCCATTAATTGCCAGTTCTTGTTCTGACGTGGACAGTAATCGGTAAAAACAACGAGCTCTTTATAACATGACTTATTCTCTAAAAATTTCATCACAACAGAAGTAACCTCATTTGCTCCGCGCTTAGCTTGATCTTCGGTCCATAAGTACATGTATCCCTTGTCGTTGGTGCAGTCGTGAATCCCTAAGTTTTACATAAAGCCAAATTTTTCTACAGTATAATGCAGGACCAGTGGTTAATTTTGGCAGAGCCATATTTTGCTGTAAATCAAACGAGATTACTAATTTTAACTTGTTTGTAATAGGATTCGTTTTTTTTTTTTCAGTTTTTTAGCAAAGTTTGCATTGAATCATCACGAGCTGTAAGTAGTTAACTCTTTTTCTTGATCTGTGTTATTAGCGTCTTTTGCTGTTTTTATTTTAATGATAGTCTCATCACAAGTCTTTCAAGTATCAGATCTAGGTAGTTTACACCCTATGTTATATCCAGTACAAAATATTTTTTTGTATGCACTTTCTTTAACTGGCATAGTATTCAGTTCTCTACACCAGGGTATAAAAATCTATCTACAGTCCTGTTATTGTCATATCGCAGTTCAGATATTCCTTTTTATATTTTTGGCTCTGCTATAGTGACTTTGGTATTTGGTAATAGATTCAATATGAGGTTTTACAGACTGAATCTGTTCCTGTGAAAGTCTATTGGGTCTGTTTTTGAGCTTACCTCTCATATCAGGAATAGAAACCATAGCTCCGTTTAGCTTTATTTAAAAAATATTCTCAATTCTTTCACGAAATTTTTGAAGACCATGAACGCTTAGGAACTCAATTGCATACGTTAATCTTCTTATCTCCTAAATTAACCAAATATTCAGCAGTATATTTTCTTTTAGAAATGTTACTTTTCTGTTTTTTTTTGGACGATCTATCCTTATTTTTTACTCTGATACTTCCAAAGAGATAACTGTTTTGAAGGTCGAATCTGCCCAACTCCCTAAAGTTCTTAAATAAATGTTTATGGTTACCTTGCAGTTTCTCCCTACATTTATTTTTACAACTACGCCAATTTCACGTGAACTAAAATTCGTCTTAGTTTTTTTCGAAGTCTTGTCCCTAATTACGGCTTCTATTTCATTCATTTCGATAATAGGTTTCCTCCATCTTTGTCTCCATCTGGATGGTATTTTCTTCTCTGGATTTACCTAGTTACCTCCAGAAACCATAGGTTTGGAAATACCTAGAATACAAAAAACATGACTGTATTAGTTTCTAGAATTTATGAATATTTCAAAATTTTTATAATAATAACTGGATAAGCCACATGACATACCATATTTCTCCATATACATAATATAAATGAAATATATTTTTACAAAAACATGGCAAGCCAAACAAATAAGAAAAAATGCCTACCTCACTAGATTTAGACGAAAAATCATCGCTACTGGGCTTATAGTCTTTATCTGCTACACTATCATCACTATCGTCAATAATACTTAAATTTAAACTGCCATTTTCGCTTAAAACTGCACTTAACCCATTTAGCGCCGTTGATGCAAAAACGCAACATTTTAAAAGGAATTTTTTTTATACAACTAAATATTTTGTTTTTAGAAAATTCTTTATATGTTTTAATTCCTAAAGTCTTGATGATATTGAAATATATTTTATAGAACAAATATAATTAATTGTTTATCTATTATAAATTAATTTCTTCAGCAGTTTTTTACATGATTCGTCATGACTATATAATCTTCTTGTAGAATTTTTACTTTGCTTATAATATAATGGTTTATATGATTTTTATAAAGCATAAACTACAGATTTAGCAATAACCATACAAAAAAATTAAATAATTTTATCAAGAAAAAGTTACATGCATTCAAACTTATTGTTGCGTTTTCGCATCAATGGCAGAATGTGCTGTCTCTAGGTAATACCGCCTACGCTACGTGACAAATCGAGTGTAACCGTATTTGACTAGTTCAGTCTTGTCTAGAGCGTTTTAGTGTAAGCATATACAGCAATAATTGTGTTTCTCTGTATTGTTGCGGATAAAACATATATAATGAGTTCTGGCAAAAATAAGTGGAAAGATAATTATGATCGGAATAGACCTCTTACTATTCAAGAATTGGGAGCTGCTATTGAAGAAATTCAAAATGAGACCGAAATTAATGCTGTTATAATACCACCAGATGTCGATGAGCTTACTGATGAAGAGGGGATAGATGACGATTTATTGGAAGGTATTATACGGTATAATTATATAAGATACTGTTATGTAACTTTTATTTTTTTATTACTTATAGGCCATGATAAGCCTCAAGACACTGCTGGGACATTCGAATTGATGGCTGAGGACAACACAAATGAATTTGAAGATAATTTTAATGAACCTTCTACAAGCCAGGCTACTTCAAAGAGGGCAAAATCTGTTCAATATAATCCAAACTGGAGCAAAAGGGACCCCGTATACAGTAATGTTCCGGAATCGCAGGAGCACATTCAAAAACAACGTATAAAGGACATGCTTTACGGTAAATCACCAGTTGAAGTATTTTATAATTTTTTTGACGAGGAATTATTAGACATGATTTTAAAATACACTTTAAAATATGCCAAGGACAACAATCGACATGATTTTTCAATGACAGTATCTGATTTAAAGATATTTATGGCTATTTTGATCTTGTCAGGATATCACACGTTGCCACAAATGGAGATGTATTGGAGCAGAGATGAGGACAAGGGAGTACCATTAATTAAAAATTGCATGAGTCGAAATAAGTTTCGCAATATAAAAAAATATATACATGTATGTGATAATGCTCAACTTGACAAGCAAGATAAGTTTGCTAAATTGCGCCCATTATTTGACAAAATAAACAAAAGAAATCTGCAGTTTGGTGTATTTTCACAAAATTTATGTCGATGAGGAAATGGTTCCTTATTTTGGTAAATACTCCGCTAAAATGCTCATCAAAGGGAAGCCTGTTCGCTTCGGTTTTAAAATTTGGTGTCTTTGTTCTCAAGATGGATATTTGTTTCAGTTTAGTCCATACGCTGGAGCACGAGAACATAAAAGTGATATGGGACTGGGAGCAGATGTTGTTATAGATCTATTAAAAGTTCTTGAATTTCCTTCTTAACACAGAATATTTTTTGACAATTTTTTTTCGTCTTTTAAACTATTTCAATATCTTACTGAAAATAATATATACGCCACAGGAACTGTGCGGGAAAACAGAATCCAAAAGTGTCCTTTAGATAGCTCAAATGATTTAAAAAAAGGGGGCAGAGGTGCTTTAGATTTTAGATATGATTTAAAATCCTAAATTTGTGTAGTTAAATGGAATGATAAGTCAATCGTTATTATGATGTCAAATAATATACCAATATATCCAATTCAGCAAGTAAAACGGTATGATAGAAAACAACGAAAAGAAGTAAGTGTAGACCAGCCATTTCTAATAAAAGAATTCAACAAAAATATGGGGGGTGTTGATTTACACGATAACGGCATAGCCAATTATCGTATAAAAGTAAGAGGAAAGAAATGGTGGTGGCCTCTTTTTATAAATACTATAGACAGTACAATCGTCAATGCATGGAAAATTTATAAATTGGCAAATGACTCTACAATATCGCAATTAGAGTTTCGCTCTTATATTGTTATGGCGCTAATAAAATCAGAAGAAAGTAATTCATTATCAGCCAGCGACGATGAGAGTACATCAGCTCCTAAATACAAAGGACGAGGAAGGCCAACAAAGTCAGAAATACCGAAAGAAATGAGAACTGACAAAGTGAACCACATCGTAATACGCCACACTGAAAAGTCAAGAAAAAGATGCAGACAATGTAAAAGCCAAACTATATATATGTGTCAGAAGTGCAATGTACATTTACACTCGACATGTTTTAACAGCTTCGATAAATTGTAATATTAGGTTTTATAGTTTTTTTACAAATATTTTATTTAGTTTTACTACTTTTGTATCTTTAATTTTGAAATAAATCTCATAATCTATAAAAGTGTATTTCATTTATTTCTTAACAGATTCCGCCATTGATGCGAAAACGCAACATTATTTTTTTAGAACACCCTGTAACCTAAAAAAAAATTATATCCAGTTTTGTCTTTAAAACACCATAAATAACTAACCCTTATATTATTTTTATAAAAAATTTACATATTTCATACCTTGGCGGTTAATGGGTTTTCAGCACGTGTACGTGAAGTCGACGCCATTTTCATGAGGCTTCGCTTTAAGCGAGAAAGTGAACAGTTTAAGCTCTTCATATACAGTAATGAAGCAAATTTTTGGTGTTCTTGGAATGTAGTGTGATGACTTATGTTATGGGCTGCTTGAATTGTTAATGGAATAATAGATGTGGTGTTAAACCGAATTTTTTTAATCAGTGCATATAGTTAAGAATTATCAATAAAAAGGTGAACGTTTTTTTGATGCAATGATTTATGTTATATTTGAGTAACTCTTCATGTGTATGGTATGAAACACACACATATATATATATATATATATATATATATATATATATATATATATATATATTGTTATGATATGTAAAATCGAGAAAATATTGGGTTGATTAAAATATTTCAAAGTTAAAAAAACATTAAAATAATTCAGATAAGTAGGATAATAACCAACAAACATTTCGAAGAAGGAAAGTTATTAAATTCTTGGATTACCTGTACTAAACAAATGTAAGCTATGCATGAATTATTTGTTTGTTATACTTGAGTGACCCGCATAATTTTAAGTGAAATCCAAAGACAATTGAACCGGGTTTTCCAAATACATTAATGCAGTGATTAAAGACAATAGAAGAGATTTTAGAAAGAGGTTTTTGTAAGAATTATAGAAAAATATTATTTGTAAATAAGTTTTAGGAAATTTTATAATTATAGGTAAAAATTTGTTTGTTATCGAAATGAAAAAATGGGGGAATTGTAACGAGTTTTGATTGGCGGAGATTGAAAAAGGTGGGATAGGTATGTAGGAATGAAAGTTTAGCTAGATTTAGGAGAGAGAAAAGATAATCAGTTGGTTTTCCAAGTCTGTAAGACGAACAGTGATTGTTCTCTGGTGGTTCCCGAGATGTAGCAAGCAGTAGTGTTGAATGTTAGTGAGTTTTTGTGGAGTTAGTGTATCTGACAGAAGCTGAAGCAGAAAAATATTGTAAGTCATATTTCTCTACTTATATTCCAAGAGTCACTGTTCAGGCCAACGAGAGATTCAGTTTATCGTAAAGAGAAGATATTCCAAGAGTCATTTTTCACTCGGGCCAACGAGAGATTCAGTTTATCGAGAGGAGAAAGGCTATCATAATTTGAATGATTTGAGCTTTTGAAGGAGATCATTAAGGACGATATACTTGCAACAATCTGTTGTAAGATTGCTGACTACATAGGGAGCGTTTGAGAGGAGATAATATAGTCTACAAGGAACAAGGATTTGGACCACTCATCATCAGAGAGAGATATTTTTGTTTTCTGCAGTTTTTTCTTTTATTGATAACACAATTTTTACACTTAATTTAGAAAGGATATAAATATTTTGATTAGGAGAGTTAGAATAGTTTGGGATTTTGAGATTTCAATTAATATTGTTTGTACCATTAATTTTGATTGTTCACGTACGTAGAACAAAATTTTGAGAATTATTATATGAGATTTGTTTATTGAAAACTTTTGAGTGTGAATTTATTTCATTATTTTTATTTCAATATATAGTGTTAGATCATATGTGTTTTTTGTTATTCCGGTATTCTTTGGACCTTACCTTTCACATGTAATAGCATAGATATTGAAGCACGAATTTAACCCTGAGATAAAAGAATTAAAAATTGTGATAGAGTCATAATCATAACATTTAAATAATTTTAATTAATCAAAAAAATTAATTAGCTAATTATTGCTTGGCGCACCAAGACTTTAAATATCACAATGATATATATATATATATATATATATATATATATATATATATATATATATATATATATATATATATATATATATTATATCCATATGTGCATTGCAATTTAAGATGAATCAAATAAACTGCAATTTAGCGTTCAATTTCCGTCTTGAATAGCATAGAGATTAAATTTCCTCTTTATATATCAATTAGTGAACATCACAGAAATTACAATCAAATCTCTATTTTCGAAGTCAATGTGAATAATGCGATTTGTGAGCCAAGTTAGTACCTCTCCGGCATTTCCATTAAACTTATTTCGGAAATCAGTTTGGTCACGTATCTAGCCACGAGTGACCATTTGGGATTTGACAAAGTTTAAACCCAAGTTACGATATTCACTTTGTTCTAGAATTTAATACAAAGTTAACATACGAACTTAAGATAAATGTACCAATTTTAGTGTTAAGAATTAAATGTAAATATTGAGATATATTGTAACGATTGTCCTCGAGATAACCTAAACCGTGATTGCTATTGCTGTGACTGCGTTAACTTAACCTTTAAAAGGCGTAGGACCACAGAATCTATATATATATATATATATATATATATATATATATATATATATATATATATATATATTGATCCTTTCCCAAGTTAATATGCTCCTTTTCTAACTTGGCTGCACCGTACTGAAGACGCTCAATAGTCAGAAATACGTATATACGGTTGCCTTCCATCTTATACACATATTTTATTATATATAGTTTTTTCCTTTGTTGCGAGCTATGTCGATATCTATAACCTTATTATATATATATATATATATATATATATATATATATATATATATATATATATATATATATATATATATATATATATATATATATATTAGAAGTGATTATTTCGACCAAAAAATAATTTATAAATACGTTCAAATTATCGGGTATAGTGGTCTATAATAAAAATCTTTCTTTTTTCTAAATTACTCAATATTTCGCTATTTATTTATTTATTTAAAAGCTTCCTCAGGAGTAAACTAAAAACAATTTGAACATTACAAAAAATGGCGTACAAATAAATTTTAAAACACTTACAGAATTTAAAAGATTTCGCAAATAAAAACTGACATTGAAGTATTTGAAATATTGAATGTCAAGATTAAATTGTCTTAAGCACGTTCGTTACAGCTATACGATAAAAATTAAAATTATTTCAAATGTAAAAATAAAAATAACAATAAAAGAAAAGTTAGAAGAATAATATTTATTTGATGAATTATTAAGGTTAGTTGTTATTAAGATGAATGTTGGCTATTTTTAATATTTATAAATTTTGTTCAATATGTTACAATATATGTTACTTAACTGTCCAGTGTCCGTTTTATAATTTAAAGTTTTTTTTATTTTTATTAATGTAATACATTTCAAGAAATAATCTACTTTTGTAGTTATCAGTCTGTGCCAAAATGTGAGCTTTGTTATAGTCTAGCATATGACCAGTGTTTTCATAGTGTTCAACCACTGCGCAAGTATTTTTTCTCAAGCGGCAATCACTTTTATGTTGTGTGATGCGTTGTTTTAGCCATTGTGATGTTTGACCAATATAGCTATTTTGACATCCTAAACAAGGTATTTCATAAACGACATTACTTTTATATAAGGTTGGTACTGGGTCTTTGATTTTTGTTTGCTGTTTATGGTATTATATTTAGCTATACTAATATTAGGAACATTTTTGAATATGGATATGACAAAATATTCTTAATCTTAATAACTTTTCTTTTATTGTTATTTTTATTTTTACATTTGAAATAATTTTAATTTTTCATCGTATAGCTGTAACGAACGTGCTTAAGACAATTTAATCTTGACATTCAATATTTCAAATACTTCAATGTCAGTTTTTATTTGCGAAATCTTTTAAATTCTGTAAGTGTTTTAAAATTTATTTGTACGCCATTTTTTGTAATGTTCAAATTGTTTTTAGTTTACTCCTGAGGAAGCTTTTAAATAAATAGCGAAATATTGAGTAATTTAGAAAAAAGAAAGATTTTTATTATAGACCACTATACCCGATAATTTGAACGTATATATATATATATATATATATATATATATATATATATATATATATATATATATATATATATATATATATAAAGAAAAAGGTTAATGCTAGTTGACAGGAAAATACAGGTAAACGGTATCGGCATAGCTTGCAACAAATGAAAAAAATATAAAAAAATATGTGTATAAGATGGAAGGCAACCGTATATACGTATTTCTGACTATTGGTTGTCTCTAGTACGGTGCAACCAAGTTAGAAAAGGAGCATGTTAACTTAGGAAAGGATGTAGGAATCCATCGCGCGGACAGATTTCTTATGCCTAAATATCATACTGGATATGAAATACGTGGTCTTTTGAGATGCCCACTGTCCCAGCTATCTCGTGCACCTTCAGTCCGCGGTCTGTCAATAAGAGGAGTGGCTCATCAAAAACCGACATGCGATCAGGTTAAAATTCATTATACCAATTTTTGACGGTGACCATCAAAGGAGAATACTTACCGTACACAGCATTCACGCGCTCTTCGATTTTGCTGCGCAATTTTCCTTCTAAAAACCAAAATTGAATTACCGACCGATATAGCTCTTTTTCAATTTTTCCAACATCCGCGGACACGCCTATTTTCACACGCAGTCAAAGTAAAACTACGGGTCTGATTCCGCTGAAATTTTGACATCACAAGACATCTATAGTGTAGTACATCTACAAGAATGTACTACACGATAGTAGATTTCTCTTGAGATAGTGGCGCCATATAGCGGTGAGGCTAAGTACTGATCGGAACGTAAGTAGATGTTCCCATATTTGACTAAATGGTTTCCTTGAGGCTGGTGGTGATCTACAGAATTATCTACATTAAAAGAACCTTGGTTCTTAGAATGAAATTTGGCCCCAAAGAGATGAATTAACAGGAGAATGGAGAAGACGCCACGATGCTGAATTAGTGACTCTATATGGCACTAAAAACATCGTCAGACTTATAAAAGCTTCCCGCATAAAATAGGCAGTTCATGTGGTAAGATCAGAGGGAGACAGAGTGGTAAATACAGTGTTTTTAAAAGACCAGACGGTAGAAGATCGGCCGTTCCAGAAAAAGATTATGTTGAAGCTGATTCAGCTAGGATTGGGGTAAAACAATGAGAAATAGGAGCGCAAGATCGTAGAAGATGGAGGGGTATAGTGGATGCGGCGAAGATATCCCGAGTTGTAAAGCCAGTCAAGAAGAATAAGAAAAGAATTTCTTGAGACTGCTACGTAAGTTTTAAACATACAAACCCTATAATAATTAATTAATTACTGACTGATTCTATTGTGCAGTTCCTATCACACTAAATATAACGAATGCCACTGATGTGTCAATATATTGTATATTGTGTCAACTCTTACTTAATTAATGTTACAGTTCTCACTTAATTAACATGATATATTTTGTCTATTATCTCAGTCAATTAATGTTATAGTTTGTTGCATATTTAAATTTTTAATTTTAATTCTTGTTTTTAATTGAATTCTTCTATGTTTGTTTTATGTTGTTTTTAGCTTGTAGTTTTGTTAAAACAAAGAGTTATGTAGGAGAGTTCGGCCCTGAATGAGCCACCAAAAGGCGTGTTTATTTTGGTCTCAACAAATTTGCAAATTTTATGCAGTAATTATAACAGTTTATTTATAAATAGTTAAGTGACAATTACATGAAACACCAGTAAGTGAACACATCATATTAGTTTTCATTAATATAACGTGATCAACCAGTTTTTGGTTGATTTTTAATTTAACAATTATCAATAAGATACGACTCAAGAAATATTATTCCAGTTTTACTACCTGTTTGATTACTAGGCAGGTCCGTATTATTTTTAAACACATGTTCCGTGTTAAAATCAAAAATGGAACCTAATATTCAGAGTCTCTCTAACATACCACAAGTATCGCAATTACAGACAAATACCAATAAAACCTATTCATCAGCAGCTTCTACACAATTTCCCTCAAAACACCAAGCTATTGTCTTCAGCGCTTTAGAAAATACTCGACTGCAAGATTACTTAATTCCTTTGGGTAACCTAATTCATCCCAAAAATATAATATCTTCCTCCCGACTATCCAATAATCGGATTTGCATGTACCTTGCAAATAAAAAAATCGTGGACGAATTCATGCAAAACCATGGACACATACAAATCCAGAACAATATTGTACAAGCTAGAAGATTAATCTCACCAGCGGAACGTATTGTTTTTTCAAACGTATGTCCAACAATACCACATAGTCTGTTAGTTGATTATCTACAAAGTATTGAACTTAATATGGTCTCTCCTGTCACTTTTCTGAAAATCAGTTCCACCCTTCCGGAATATAATTATATTTTAAGTTTCAGAAGACAAATATATGTCAGTCCCCATAATATCTCCTTACCCGACTCATTCACCTTAGACTTCGATAATACAACATATCGAATATTCTTATCTCAAGAAACTATGGCCTGTTATAACTGCAAAAAGTCTGGACATATCGCCACCAACTATCCCGATAAACTAGAATCAACAACAAATTTAATTGATTCTAATAACAGTCAATCTACTACTCCTTTCACCCCTGACATCATGCCTCAACCTGCATCAACATCCATATCAAACGAACAAATTTCCGTCCAAGAAAAATTAGCAAATAATCTGAGCAATCCTAATGGTCAAGAAGAAGTCAACACCTTTGAAAGCTGCAAAGTAATCAATATCGATCTTCAGCCAAAACGTAGTATCAATGATGTTCTTACGTCTCCAGAAACAACCCATACAGAAAAATCATTTGCTGTACCTACATCCAAACCTAGAGCCAAGAAAGTTAAAAGCAACGAGGAGCCTACATGCATAAAATCAACAAAATCATATGACCTTGAACCTGCCAAAGATTTTATCCAAAATCATTCACCCACATTTGTTCTCAATTTTGACCAATTAAATCTACTTCTAAGCAATGTTAGCGGCGTGCAAGATCCTTCTAACATAATTCAAGAGTTTACTTCTGACCTTTTGGGATTAGTTCATATGTTAACTAAAGTTCATCCGCAATTAAAAGATAGATCAACCAAACGTTATATCACCTTCTTAAGAAAGAAAATCCTCCGGCACTTGGGTAACGACATTTCTGAATCTGAGGTCGAGTCATCTCAGGTTAACCCGTAAATTCATATTTTTTGTATATAATACAATTCACTAAACTACTGCAATGGAATATAGACGGATTTTTCCATCGACTCCCAACCTTACAAAAACTTATTTCTGAATTCTCTTCCGAAATAATATGTCTCCAAGAAACAAATTTAAACCCCCAAAAAAACTACAATTCCAAATATTTTAACATTTTTAGAAAAGATAGAGTACATGACAATAATTTCTCTTCAGGTGGTGTTATGACACTTGTCAAAAAATCTTTGGTTGCAAATGTTTTTCCTGTCAATAGTAACATTGAAACTATAGTTATAGAGATCACCGCTCCCGTTCCAATTTTTATTTGTAACATTTACCTTCCATCTAGTTCTTCAGCTACATATGAAGATTTAAAAAGTCTTATCGAACAGATACCCTCTCCTCGAATCATCGTAGGTGATTTTAACGGTCATAACTTTATTTGGGGATCTAAGCGTACTGATCACAGAGGAAAACTTTTAGAAAAGGTAATGCAGGATCTTCAATTAAATTTTCTAAATGATGGTTCACCTACAAGATTTAACATCTGCACTGGAGAATCCTCCGTGATAGATTTAGGCCTCTGTGATCCAGGTCTTGCTCCGCGTCTCTCTTGGAATGTTCTTGAGTATACTTATGGTAGCGATCATCACCCTATTACCATTGAGAATCTCTCAGGTCAGCCTTCCCCAATATCCTTCTTGCCCAAATGAAATATAAATTCGGCTAAGTGGATCGATTTTGAAAATTATATAGATAAGGCTTTGGAGAGTCTTATACTGAATGATAATATTAACGATTCTTTAGGTACTTTTAATAGTGTCATTCTGCAGAGTGCGGAGCTCTTCATCGGCAAAACAAAGCCCATTAAAAATCATGTTTCTGTGCCTTGGTGGAATTCGGAGTGTAACGAAGCAGTACGTGCCAGCAAAACAGCTTTTAATAGATTTAAGAAGCATAAAACACTCGAAAATAAAATTAACTACAAAAAAATGAAGGGCAGAGCTCAACGTTTAATAAATCAAACAAAAAAATCCAGTTGGGTCCAATATGTCTCTAGCATTAACAGCTCCACTCCTGTAAGAGAAGTATGGAAGAAAATACGTAAAATTTCTGGTATAAAGGAGTCATCCCCAATATCTAGTCTCAAAATAGGTAATCAAATTGTCACCTCTCCTCTTGAAATTGTTAATACATTAGCTAAAAACTACAGAGAAATGTCTTCCAATGAAAATTTTGACCCTGTATTTCTGGAAAATAAACTAGAGGCCGAAAGGTCTAACCTCTATTTAGAAAACTATAACATTCCATTAAACGCTCCTCTCACGTTACAAGAACTAAACAACTCTCTAAACGATCTAAAAGAAACAAGTCCTGGTCCTGACGATATCCCAAGTATTTTCTTAAAGCACCTACCCACTTCCGCTAAAAATTACATGCTTTAATTATTTAACTTCATTTGTCAGCGACACCAGTACCCATCTGTTTCGTCAAAATCTATCATTCTTCTATTTCTCAAAAGCCAAAAATCTCGTCTAGACCCCAATTCCTATAGACCGATAAGCCTAACTTGTGCAATGGGCAAGCTACTAGAAAAAATTATTAACTCAAGGCTGATTTGGCATCTAGAAAATTCGAACTTACTTATGAACGAACAAAATGGTTTCCGACAAAACCGATCCGGTATAGACAACATATTGGACCTGGAAAGTGATATTCACGAATCTCTGGCAACAAAACAACATTGTATCGCAGTATTTTTTGACTTAAGAAAAGCATTTAATACATGTTGGAGATTCAACATTTTAAAAAAGTTACAGTCATGGAACATTCGTGGAAATTGCCTTCATTTTATTAAGAACTTTCTAGAAAACAGATCTTTTCGTGTAAGAGTTAACAACTTCTATTCCGAAATGCAGGAAGAAGAAAACGGTATACCTCAAGGCTCAATTATTAGTCCTACACTTTTCTTAATTGCTATTAATGATATAATCAAGAACCTCAAAAAACCTTTAAAAGCACGTTTATATGCAGATGACTTGGTGGTTTACGTAAAAGGCAAAGATATTAATTTAACTTCAACAATTTTGCAAACTTTCTTACAAAAACTCGAAAAGTGGTCTCGCGATACTGGTTTTCAATTCTCGGTTACAAAAACCGTTGGTATGGTATTCTCAAAAAAGAACTTCTCAAATAATCCCAATCTTAAGTTTTTCAATACATCGCTATCCTTCAAATCATGTGTAAAATTCTTAGGTATGTGGTTTGATAATCAACTTACTTGGAAAGAACATATTAGACAATTAGTTTTGACTTGTCATAAGAAACTTAACCTAATGAGAACACTGTCAAATAGATTTTGGGGCTCTGACCTCTCTACCTTAGTTACAATCTACAGAACTCTAATTAGATCAAAAATTGATTATGGATCAATCGCTTACGCCTCTGCTTCCCCCACATTGTTAAAACGACTAGACTCTATTCACAACACAGCACTTAGACTCTCTCTTGGCGCATTTCGAACGTCACCGGTGGAAAGTTTATATTCTGAAAGTGGGGAGCCTTCATTATATCACCGCCGAATTTCCTTAACACTTTCACACGCAACGTCAATAGCCTCAAATGTAAACAAACCTCTATTTAATAATACGTTCACTAATAAATATATAAATCTCTTTACCAATAGTACCAAACATAAGCCTTACTATGAGCGAGTACGGTGTTACCTGAGATGTCTTAATATAGAATTCCCAATTACCTTTCCAATCAATATTAAAATCCCCTCTCCTTGGAAAATTAATACCCCAAATTTAAATACTTGTCTAACCCAATACAACAAACATATTAACTGTTACGCAGAGATTAAGAATAATCTAGATCTAATTCTCCGTCAGCATTACGAACATTGCTATAAAATCTTTACAGATGCATCTAAGTGTGATAAAGGAGTAGGTGCTGCATTCGTTACTCCAAGCGATACATATCAATTTCGTCTTCCAACCTTCTTTTCGATTTTCTCCGCTGAGCTCTATGCAATGTTTAAAGCTATCATGCATATAAATTCTAATAACATTCCTAACTCTGTTATCTTAAGTGACTCACTAAGCGCCCTTCAAACCCTTAAACAGATCTATCCTAAAGGTCCCCTTGAGAAACTGATAAAACTAGAACTCATGAAGGCTCAAGAAAATTCTAGGAGTATCAGATTTATATGGATTCCATCCCACATTGGTATTGCTGGCAACGAAAGTGCGGACCAGTGCGCGAGTGAAATTGCTAAATGTGTCGATATAGAAAAAGCCGAGAATCGAAATACCGCGAGTGATATAAAAGCTTTTATAAAAAATCGAGTTTTGTGCAAGTGGAAAAACGAATGGCAATCTTCTCAAACATCACTGAAGCAAATTAAAAATGACGTTACAGCTTGGCAACCTTCAACCAGGAACAGAAGAGAACAATTGGTGATAACTAGATTACGAATTGGACACACGAGACTTACTCACTCATATTTACTGTCCAAAAGTGATCCACCTATTTGTGAAACATGTAATGTACAAATAACCGTTAATCATTTATTAATTGAATGTCATAGATTTGCCCACTTTCGTCTTACATTTAACATACCTAACAGTTTAAGTAATTTATTAGGCACTAATTTTTCTGTTATTAATATCGTAAATTTCTTAAAATCTATAGGAATATTTTATAAACTCTAATTTTGCAATTCTGTAGCCGCCGCTAATAACCATTATGGTGGATGCGGCTGTAATTTCTAAATAAAAAAAAAAAAAAAGAGTTATGTACTGGGGTCTGACGATGAAGCATATATTGCAAGCCTCGAAATCAGCAGCCAAAATTTAACACCAATAAAAAACTACAAATCAGTATTATGGAATCACTTTGGTAACTATTAATTTGTACGCAATTTTATATTTTTTTTTTCTGTAAAATATCGTTAAAATTTTTTATTGTAAAAGACAAGAAAATGCACAAAATTCTACATAATTTTTCCTGCTATTTTCCGGATTCTGCGTGTCAGACATGCATGATATAACATTAAAACTTTTCGTTCATCAGTCGTAAAGCCCTTTAAATGTACAAGAAAATTCAACTCGAGTGAAAAATTTAATTTTCCATTATAAACTTTTATGGCGGTTCGGAAAGGTTTTGAGAAAAATGAGGAGAACAAGCAGAATTAAACTTTTTTAAGTAGCGACTAATCGTATTCAAATTAAATTTATGTTGCTCGATATGGATTTTTTAAAAAAGTTTGCAGTCAGGTACAGATAAGTTTTGCAAACAACGTGTTTTAAAATAGCAACTCGGATATTTGAGAAATATTATACTCTGTAAGACTTAACGGTTTAGCATTTTAATTATGGTCCAATATTGGCTAGGTAAAGATTTATCAGTTGATTTTAAGCTGTTTGTTAATAATGTGTATACCAGAGGACTACAATACATGTTTTGTATACCTTAAATAATATTTTTACAGAAAAATATTATTTAAGGTATTTTAAACATTTGATACAATAATTATTATATAATCATATATATATATATATATATATATATATATATATATATATATATATATATATATATATATATATATCGCACTAATAATACAATAGTGTTGTAACTCAAAAAAGATGATTTTTCAGAATCAACGAAAAACTCATTTATCATTTTATATTGCAGGTAAAAAAAATTTCTTTGTACTCTTAGCTAAATAAAAATACTGACTGTGAAGTTATATAAAATTTTTGAGTTTGAGTTAACACTGTATTGCTCTAAGCAAAATGTTCGAAATGAAATGACATTAGTTATGACATTATTTATGAAATATTTTGTGTTACTACAATTGTGTTACTATTTTTTCTGAGGTTTACGTTAGTTTTTGAACTTAACAACAATTTTGGGATTTAATTCTTGGTATTTCTTAACATTGGATCTAAAAAGATTGTATTATGTTAACATGTATCTAGAACTTTTGTTTTTAATATTAATAAATAAATCAAGACTGTTTTTAATTAAGTTTATATTATAATCAAACAAATTCAGATATATGTAGATAAAAAATACAGTATTCTTAAACATTTTGTACTTAATCTATAAATTTAACAAAACAAACCTTGCAAAAAAAGAACACGAAATCTAGCCATATTTAAGTAATTTGTAGTCAATTAAAAAGACATACTTAAAAAAAATTATTTAAACTTAGTTTGAATTAGTCTAAAAATAAATTATTACTGATTACAATTACTGATTATTTTGAGTTAAAGGTATCTTGCTTCTGTACTCTCGTGTCAAACCATTAGCAAATAACGAAGTCTGATTTTCACTTCAAAACTTTTTGGTAGTCTTCATTTTCGTAAGAGTTCTTATAAAAGAAAGTAAATGGATGTTCGTTTTCAACACGAAACACCTTAATGTGATGCCATTTTATTTTGCCTTTCTCCTCATTAACATTAAAATTGTTACCTTACTCTTCTTGAAGTATTTTCGGATTGTAAAATTTTTCATTAGTCATTTCAGTCACTCTATATGGTTTGCCTGTCTTTTTAGCCGTCTGAATTAATGCCATATATTCTTGTGGGACATACTCTGGACCAGATTTTACGTAACGCTTTACTTGCTTTTCTATGACGCCATGCACATTGTCATCCTCTTTTTGAGAGTGACCGCAAATCAGAAATTTATGGATTATGGTTATGACATTCGTTTTCTGTACTGCGTACGCATATGCTGTAAGGTCGTATTAATTTTTTTGCTGCCCGCAACAATTACTAGAATAAAATAAAGTCCAGTTCTCTACCAGGATTAGCCTGTATAATTTTTTCTATATATTACAGAGTACAACTTTCAATCTCATTCTCTGTTTCACTGTTTGCGTCAATGTCTTGAAGGCGGTGGTGGTTGTAATTTCCCAAACTCACTATTTTCTATTTGGGCACCAGGTTCATTATTTGTACTCTCAAGTGACAATAACGACGGTGAAGAGATTTCCTGCTCGCAATCCTCAGTATTTGTTGCCATAGCAACAAGTAATCGCCCACGATTCAGGTATTAAACCTAAAAATGGATCAAGTAATATAATTAGATTAAGTATAAAGGTAATTAATGCAAGAATGTCACAAAGAGTGTAGTAACTCTAAATTTATAAAATATTGTTGTTGGTAAGCTTTCTTAATAATACTACTACATATCTTAAATGAGTTATTACTCTCCGGTGATCGACAAATAGATAATGATTAATAAATGTTTTACAAACAACAACAAAAATGATTTAAAGTGATGATTCAGCAATAATGCAGAATGTCAAAAATAATGAACTGAACCAATAATAGTGTCATTAGTACAAATATTAATTTAAAAAGTACTGGTGTTGTGGGGTATTAACAAACGAATGTACTATTACGAATTAATAGTACTTAAATTAACAGAACTATTCCTTCGATAACTCTGGCGAGAAAAAAATGGACTTTTCCTCATAGGTGCAAATAATTATTAAATTTAAATGGTTGCAATAAACAACCAAAAACAATTTATAGGTTTAGGTAAAACTAGGTAAAAACTTACCGCTGGGTCTAATTACCAGGGTTTGCACTACGAAACAACGAACACAACCGATTCAATATTCGTGCATGGGTTCACTTGCTGGGTTACGTCTTTTCTTTTCAACGACTGGTGCTCTTCTCTTTTAAAGGGACGCATTCCACGAGCCCGATGGCGGTACTTATAGGGATCGTAGGAATACAGGGAGGACAAATGTTTTGATTAGTTCACACAACCATATTTCAATTTAAACAGGTGTAAACCAGTTATAGTGTAATAACTAGAAAAATAACAATGTGATGGTTAGGTTCAAATCAACAAGAATGTAATAACTCGAAATATAGCTATGAAAATTACATACCTGATTCAGTAATACCGTGGAAACTCGAAATGATGAGCAAAGCAACACGTGCGTTCCTGATCACTGTTGGTAGCAACTAAAGATGACGCGATATTGTGAGGACTGTGACGACAGTCGGTCAGTCATGAATACCATCTTATGGCGCCATCTCTTATTCATTTCTTGCACTATTAAAACGATAGTTTTATTGACTTATAGGAAATTGAATTTTACGTGTGAATATAGTGTTATGTCAATTTCGAAACATTTTTAGTTGCAACACTATTGTATTATTAGTACGATATATTATATTCTCTGCTGTTGGAAAAATCAGAATAAAATTCAGACCACAAAAAAAAAATCTGGAAAAATACAGCTGAACCATAAAAGCTAATTGTAAAGAAACTATGGGACACCACAATAAAAAAACTTTATGGCAAGAGGTCTAGAAAAAACATTAGTGTCGCTTGTATCGACTGATAGGCACTGAATTATGACTTCTTCTCCTTAAGTATAGGATTTTTTGATAATTTCTAGTGTATTATTTACTTGTTCTAATTTATCTTAAATTCTTTCGTTTTATTTTTTAAACACAACAATAATATTTTTCTTCTTCTTCTTTTTATCTAGACATGACTCTGTCTGTGTTTCAATATGCCTCCAGGAAGTTGTCGTTTCATCGTTTTGGGAAACCGTCTTTTGCCGTGTTTACTACTCTGTTGTCATTTGAATTATTTGTTATTATTTCATTCTACTCAGCACACATATATGTCCTCCTAGCTCTGTTCCACAGTTTTTTATCATCAATGTTTTCATGGTTTTTATCTCTGCTGTTTCGAAAATTCTTTTTGTCCTCTCTGTGTCAGGTCGTGTTTCTGCCATGCATATCATTTTTCGTCTGTTGACTGTTTTGTAAATTCTCCCTTTATTTTTTTTCTCGATATTTTTATTTCTCCATATTGTTTAATTCAGGCAACGTGTGACCCTGTTTGCTCTATTTACTTGATCTTTTACTTCTGTTTCTAGCTTTCCGTAACTAAAAGCTAGACAATGTGATGTCTAGATATGTAAACTCCATAACTTGTTCTATTATCTGACTATAGCTCTGAAGCTATTTTCTTGTGGCATTTAAAAGTTATTTCATTATAATGAACATAGGGTTGAATGGAATGATTCAAGTATAGTCCTCAAAGAAACGGATGGTAAAAAAATAAAAAAAGCGGCTCTAATTATGCTAAATAAGAACAATTGTGTCGCAAATTCCTCGGCAGAATGCAATAGGATCTGGTTACGCATATTAAAATAGGAAGATAATAACAGGAAAATACCAGTATTAGTAAGTCAGTTACATATTTTTTGAGGTTTGTCCTCATGATTTACTATGAAATCACTAACAGGAGAATTTTAATGTCATCATGGCATGTGGTTGTCTTTTTAAAGACAAATGGCATCTTATTTTTTTTCTGACGAGTATTCTCAAGTAAAAGTTGATTTCATGTAATCGAGTGAAATATCTTACAATAAAGTGGTCCCAGGAATGCAACTCAGCAATATTGGCAATAGCATTTTAAAGTCGTCTACTTTAAAATGTATAATATATGTCTGAATTGTCAATATAAATGAGTTAGATAAAATTTAATTATTAGAAGAATTTTTCACCAAGTAACAAAAAACAAAATTTGTTTAATTTATTAATGTTTGTATTTTGAGAACGATTTCCGATACTTTAAGCTTCAATCCTGGCTTATTACCATTAAAATAGTAATTACTAATATCTGACCTGCCAGTTCCAATTTCCATCTTAAAAAATTTGCTATTATAACCATGCATTTCGTCTTTTTTAGCGTTAAATTTTTTGGCGGTTATATTAAATTGGTACAATATACGTTGTAAATCTTCTTCACTTTAAGAAAGTAGTGTTGCGTCGTCTGCATAGCAGATAATTTTAAATTATTTTCCTTTCATTTGGTATCCGTTTTTAGTTCTCTTTTTTTATTATTTTATCCATAATAAGGTTAAACAATAGATAACTCAGGAAATCTCCCTGTCTCATCCCATCGCCAGTTTCAATGAGGTGAGTTATTTCTTATAGTTTTACTTTTATTGTGTTGATATGGTAGATATTTTCGATCATTTTAGTTATTCCTAAAGGTATCTATCTTGCGTACAATAAGTAGATACCGTCCTTTAATTTAACCCGGTCAAATGCCTTCTTAAGGACTACGAAACATGTAGCATAATAAATTTCTTGGTTTAAGAATTTGCATATTAAATTTTTTGGTTTAAAAATTTCTAAAGACGCCCCTATACGATATTGGATGTATGCGTTTATCTGTTTGCAACGGAAATTAAAATGTTAAATATATTATGTCTTGGGTTCTACGTTTCCTAAAATTAAGTCGAAAAAGATTGCAAGTCTTGTGTTCATTTTTCTAAGACGTAGTAACGGCAGAAGTAGATCAAACTTAGTAGAAAACGGGAACATATTCAAGAGTCATTGAAGGATGCATTATGAAGTTTTGAAGAATAATTCTTCTATACGTAGTGTGGCGAACAAATGGAATATAGTCATAGTTTCGTCACCAAACTACTGTTTTTATTAGTGTTGCAAGTATTTAATGTTGCAGAAGAGCAACTTTTTGGAACACTTAATGTCTTATACTAAACCTACCCAGTAAAAGTCGGTACTGATTATCATGGATAATCATGATACGCATATTTCAATAGACATAATTGATGAAGCCAAAAATTCCGTTGTTGTTTTATTAACAATTTATCCGCATACATTGCATAAAATGCAGCCCTCGGATCAAGGGGTTTTTGATCCATATAAAACTTATTACCACAAAACTGCAGAAGACTTAATGTTAAGTAATCCTGGTAAACCAATCGGTATGTATGACGTTGCAGGAATTACAGGAAAAGCTTATCTACAAGCATTCACACCAAAAAATATTGTTAAAAGTTTTGAGGTTATAGGTTTGTGGCCAGTTAACACCAATATTTTTACAGGAGAAGAATATCTACCATTGTATGTCACAGATCGAACGGAGACAACAATGGCTGGTAAATCTACCTCATCTAGTGCTCCTGGGGACCCAATTTCTAATTTTTTGACTTTAATCCAAGCTGAACATTTATCTACCCAATCTACTTCCGTTTCTATTCCTATTCCGTCTACTTTTGTTTCTATTCCTGTTCCGTCTACTTCTTTTTAAGCTGATGATCCGACTTCAGCGTCTTTAGCTGTACTACAGTGTAAATATTCGTCACATGTAACCGATCTGCCTTTCAATATATCTATATAGTCTATAGCTCCGTTTTCAAAAGCGCCAGCTAAAAAAGATTTACAAGGCAGAGGAATGCATAGGAAAGAAAAAACTAGAATTTTAACCAGTACACCAGAGAAACTTGCTATTATGTCCGAGCTAAACAGACAGAAAAAATCAACGCCAAGAGAAACAGAACCTAAGAAAAAATTAAAAAAAAAGCTGATTAAACTTCCTTCTAGTTCTCCATATGATAGTGAAGATGACGATCAAATATCCTTCTGTGATACGTTTGATGAAATGAATTATGATAATATGGTTAAAGTGCATGATTTTCCTGAGTTTCAATCAGAAATGGATCTTCATTATAGTAGTAGGAAACTTTATTTTGGTTGAACTCTACTCTAAAAAGTTAGTTAAAAATTACGTAGCTAAAGTACGGAAATGATTGACAATGATACTAGTTGTATTGTAAAATTTTATGAGAAAACGCAAAAAAACTTTCATTTTATAGAAAAGTGCACTGCCTAAAAGCATGGGACCATCAAAAAGGTTTATCTCTCATATTAAATTTAACATTTTTGTTTTGACAATTATACTTTTTGGCAATATATTTTAATATAAGTATCCATTAAACAATATTTTATTATTATTTTTTTTTTTTATTTAAAGAAATAAAGTCGCATCCACCCAAAGGTTATTAGCGACATTTCTGTAACATTTGTAATAATATTAAATTTAACATTTGTAATAATCAATCATTGTAACAATTAATTACAATTTGTGAACAATAAAACATTTGTAACAATTAATTAAGTTAAATTTTGTGTAACATATTTATACATTGTAAGTAACCTAATAAATTGTTCGGAACTAAACTTTTGTTGAGGAGTGCTTTTAGGTTATTTGGCAAATTTTAAGACTGTCTTTGATTTACGTATTTAGGACAGTCTATCAAGAAGTGCTTTATACTGTCTACTGTATTGCATGTTTCGCATTTTGGAGGTCATTATTTGTGAAGAGACAGGCATGAGTATACCTACAGTGTCCAAGTCGTAGATGTGGAATAATAGTTTGGCATCTTCTACTTCTGGCTGTGGACTTCCATGAAAAAATATCACTTTTGATGGTTCTGAGTTTCGAACTAGAGTCATTCCACTCCCGATTCCACGCACTTAACACCTTATTTTTGAAATAATCTTTTAGATCGCCTGCGATACTCCGACACTGTGTTTCTGATGTGTCACTGGTGATAGCGTTACGCGCACTAGTATCTGCTTCTTCATTCCCTTCTATGCCTATATGAGATGGTATTCATAGGAAGTGGACTCTTCTGAAATTTTCTCAATGGGGTGTTTAGGGTATACATTTTGCATAGCTTTGACTGCGCTGAGAGAGTCAGAAAGGACCAGACAAGGGATGTTTTTAATTAATGTTGGCTTAACTGAGATGTATCACTTTCAGCGTCCGATGCCTCACTGTTAATATAATTATGGATTTTTTTCATTATGAACCTGAATTTACGTTTTATGGATCTTTCTTTTAAATGAGGATAAACTTGACTGAGCATATGGGACAAAGCTGATAGGTCTGTGGTATATTCTTTAATTGTGGTTATAGGATCTGCTGACCCCATGATATTCATTAGGAGCATGTTAAGTTGAATAACGTTTAGAGGGAAAGATAGAGGGTGATTTTCTATGAAGTTTTTAGCAGGGTCAAGTAAGAGAGAAAATGAGCATTCAGAAGTGCTTGCTGAACTAATTTTAGCTTTTTTAGATTTTGCTTGGACTTTAGGTGGTGGAAAAATGTTACGTTCTTCTGAAGATGGATCTGCTTCAGGTGAAATAATTTGATCAAAGTTTCTTTTTCTTTGATTAATTATGTGACTGTCCTTATTTGATGAGTCTACTTTGTTCGGTATCTCCGGGATATTGGAAATAGACATTTGTTCACACTGAGAAGGGTTCGTGTCATTGGATGCTTGCAAGGATATATTTGTTGCGCTGGATACCGATGCTTCGTTGTTTTGGTTGGGGTTTATTTGAGCTAGTGGTTCGGAGCACTGTGAAGCGATGTGTCCTGGCTTCTTGCATTTAAAGCAAACTAAACTGTCTTGAGAAATGAATATTCTATATGTCGTGTTGTCAAAAACAAGAGTAAATGACTCTGGTAGTATTAGATTGTGAGGACTGATATAGATTTGTCTTCGGAAACTAAGGATGTGATTGTACTCAGGCATAGAAGAACTTATTTTAAGGAAGGTCATGGGAGAGACAGGAACTATGCCGATTTTTTGTAACTCACTGATTAGCAAGTCGTGCGGTATTGAAGGACATACGCCGGAGAGTACAAGTCGTTCCGCTGGTGTAACTAATCTTCTTGCTCTGACAATTTCACCTTGTATTTCTATTTGACCGTGATTATTCATAAAATCGTCCACTATTTGTTTATTGGATAAATACATACATATGCGATTATTAGATAATCTAGAAGAGAAGATTATATTTTTCGGTTGAATTATATTTCCCAGTGGGAGAAGGTAGTCTTGAAGTTTGGTGTTTTCTAAGGCACTAAAGATAATTGCTTGGGACTTTAATGGAAATTGCACTCTCGACGCTGCCGAAGAGTATGACTGTGACGTGTTTATTCGATTTTGATGGTCTTGTATTGTAGAACTGTTGTGTGATTCCATGTTTGAATTCATTTCGATAAACGTTTGTGAAAAGTAAGTCCGACTCTGTACAACTGCTAAAACAGCTATATCGGTCTTTACTAAAAGCGGTGTTTTGCTGGTAAAACTGGATTTGTTTATTGACAACAATAACAAATAATTGCAATTTGCCGACTTTAATACTAATTTAACTGGATATTATGTAAGGAGTTTGTACACTTACAGTTTATTTCAATATATCACTAAGATTCACAATTTATAACTTACATTAAACTTTGTTAATGTTAAAAATATTCGGAGCCCATATTGAATATAACATTATAATTATCGATGCAGAACCGAACTCCAATATTTTATTATTATTTTAGTTGACTTTATCAACTTGTTTACCAGTCCAAAGTAGAGCTAAGTAGAGCTAGGTGCTGTCCCTTTGGACAATATGACAGTATTTTAACAAATACATGTTGATTTTAAAATGGTGCAACTTATAGATTACACAAAATTAGCATTATAATTTGTTTAGTAAAAAAATCCAAAAGTAACATTTTGTGAAATGTCTATAGGTACACGTTCTTACCCTTTTCAGATCGGTTAACATTTAAAAAATCCAATTAAAAGACGAATCTATTATAAAACACTATAATATTATTATTAAAATTTTTCTAAAATTTAAACTCACATGCGAAATAGTATTCTTTTTTTCATTCAAGATATGAAACTTTATGAATATTTCGGTGCATTTCTAATAAACGTTTACAACTTGAAAATTCTCTTTTATTTCTATGTTTACGGAGTGCATCATATTCATACAGTTCTCAAACGATGCGATGTTTCTATTTTAGCATGCCTGTTATATTCGGTAAAGCCAAACTCATTGTTCTTCATAACCTTGGGCGGTGTATGGCAATTTTTATATTTGTTTAGATGAAAAGTTGGAAGTTTTGTACAAGTGTGTAACAAAATTCTTGTCGTATATCAAAGAATGAATTTAACAAATATGTTTATGTGTAATTTTTATTTATTTTAGAATATTTCAACAACAGATATAAAAGATATATTTTTCCATTTAGTTAAATATATAACTTATTTTCAAATAATTATTAATAAGTCCTTAAAACACTTTTTTCATTCGTAAGAATACTTTTTCTGGCCTTTTTGTTACAATTTTTTATTACATTTCGCCCATACGAAATTTTATAATATAGATTCTAGTGATTTTTTCCATTACCATGCAACGGGGATCCATTTAGTTGACATTTAATCACTCCACTAATTGTTTTTCTGATTTTTTTCTGTTCAAAGCTAGGACGTGAACAAAATGACATTTTAGACTGTTATACAACTTTCACAACAAATAAGTCACTATTAGAGAATCGCTGAACTTTTGGGAAAAGTCGTGTTATGAGATCGATCTACGTACAATAACCGGCGTAATTCTAGTTGGACAATTCATTTGATGGGAAAGCTCGAGGTTCGTATTTTATTTTTTACCGATTACCAAATTCACAGCTAATATTTTAGGATCAATAAACTTTCAAATTTGGTACCCAACCAGAACATTAGTATTGGTGGAAAAGAAATAGAACTCGTAGATAGATATAAATACCTGGGACATGAAATTATGATTGGCAGGGATAACCAGACTCATGAACTGAAGAGAAGAATCGGCCTTGGGTGGGCAGCATTTGGAAAACTGAGAGAAACTTTTAAAAGTGAGCTGCCCACATGCCTAAAGAGAAAGGTATTTGATCAGTGCGTCCTCCCAGTCTTGACGTACGGAGCAGAAACACTTACCTTAACAAAAGCAGCAGCTACCAAACTGAGAGTCACGCAGAGAAGAATGGAGCGGTCCATGTTAGGAATAACTCTGCGAGACAGAATAACCCACGAAGACATCAGGAGAAGAATCGGAGTGACTGACATCATCGAGAAGATAGCCAGACTAAAATGAAGATGGGCAGGACACATAGCCAGAATGACAGATGGGCGATGGACAAAGAGGTTATTGGAATGGAGGCCAAGGGAAGACAAGAGAAGCGTCGGTCGACCACCTACAAGATGAACTGACGATTTAAGAAGACTCGATAAGAACTGGATGAGAGCGGCGCAAGATAGACGGGGTTGGAAACATGAGGAAGTGGCCTATGTTCAGCAGTGGACTCTTGAGGCTGGATGATCATAAAACTTTCAAAAGAGTTATAAATTACATTTTTAAAGTAATAAACTTCCGGTCGGTCTTTTCATCTCCAAAGAAATATTGTCCTATCTGACAGATAGTTATCTGGAGGATAGACATTCATTCATAGAATAAAATATATCCGTCTTTTCAAATTGTCAAAAAAATCACACTAATGTTCTAATATCTCTTTTGATTATACAATTTGTGATGACAGAAACGAATTTGTAGCATTTTCAAATTCCTTGGTATATGTTGAAATCCCCTCGTAATGTATTGAAAAACCGAAGACTTTTAGTGTATTTTATTTTCTATGGTACGTATTAAAACACGAAGTATTTCAATTCCTATTCCTCCCAATTCCAATTTTAGAGTTTGTTTATATACCACGGACGCGTATATTCTTTAATCGATCGAAAGCCGCTTAATATTGTGCAATTCAAATAAACATCCATTTGGATCGCTGAGAAGGTTTTGCCGGAAAAATAATTGCGACGCTCTCGCTGAGGCGTTGTCAAGAGTGATTGACTTCAGCGTTAGTCCAAATTTAACGTCAAATTTGTAATGTTTTCTTGTTTTTCGACCCTTTTCATAGAAAATCTGTAGTGTATTGTAGCAGTTATTAGTTACAGTTAAAGTGAGGTTTGGAAATATATACACATGTTCCATTTTCCTGTTTTTTAAGAAGCCGAGTCTAAAGTTTGTGTTCCAGTCCCCCAATTTCAATCTCAAATTTGTATGTCCTCCAGAGCCGTTTCAAAATAATTTTAATAGTATGGAGATGAATTAGTTCGTGTCGCAGAAAGTGTAAACCCAGTTCTACCCCCAGAAATTCCAGTGAAGTCCAGTTTTCACCCCCAGAAATTTTAGTGAAATCACGGTATCTTTTGTGGTTAAATTTTAAAAGGAAAAATACTAATTTTGATTAAAAATTTCGTTCATCATTAAAAAAGATAATTTTTTATTTGTAAAAATTTATTTCTGCTTTAAATTATAGACCAGTAACAATAGAAAGTTTTATAGTAACACCAACTTTTGGAGTTTGTAAACAGATATGACACAGTATGTGTTTCTCTTTGTTATTTTTGTATTTACCTTAGTGACTTTTAATATAGTATTTTTGTATTGTCTCTTTTCGTAAGTGTTTGTGGTGAGAAAACAAGTCATTTTGTTTATTTCTCTTAACTAACTCTTTAACCATTTCTTTAGTTTCATTTAAGAGATATATTTTGCATTTCTAATAATTATTTTAATAGTTACAACTAGTTGTTGTAATCGTTACAATTTAGCACCTTGAAGCGGCGTCCTTATTTTAACACTAAAAAGTCGGGCTTAGCATACTTACCTAGAAAGCCTGAAGGGATCATTTTGGCCCCAAGTTCCTAAATCAATAAAAACCAAGTTTAGAATTAACTATTTATTGGGGAATAAACAAAAAATAAAAATAAACAGTTTTAAGAAATTATATAAACTCTTGACGATATAATTTGATTTAATTTTATAGTTTCATTTTAAACATTTGGAACACCATACAGTTTGCAGTTTTTGGCATTTGCCACACATTGTCTTGTTACAGCCGTGGCACTCATTGGAAGTATGATTTCCTTTACAAAACATTTTTAACTAACATTTTTTTATTTTTTGACTAGTAACAGTGCTGGTGGTTGGTAAACCCGGTGGTGCTGGGTATAGTACCAGATTTCGGGAGGCAAGGTATGGAGCCCGTAATTCTTCACACAGCTGAAGAATAAACTTACGACGACTAATTTTACTTCCAGTAACTTCTTTATAAATAATCCATGCATTTATTGCTCCTAAGTCAAGAATGTTATAAAACACGTGCATTGGCCATCGTCTTGAAGCAAACTTTTGAAGTATAAAGACGCGCCATTTGGTCCACTACATCAACCCCGTATTTTGTTTTATTATAAAAACTTACTGTTTAAGAAAGTTTTTTTCCATCGACAGCAACATCCACTGATTGATGTAATGAGCTCAACAAAAGCACATTTTTGTGACTCTTTCCTTGGTATGCAGTAAGTGTTATCTTTTCGTCTTATCTTTCGTCTTATCCGGCTTATTTGATATGTACTGTGTGAACGGGCACCTGGCTTTAGAAGGCAGTAGTTGTTCGTCCACAGTAAGGTTTATTCCCGGTTTGTAACATGCACCACTATTTTCTATAAATCCATTCCAAACCACAGAGGCTAAAGCAAATTTGTCGGTTTTCAATCGTTCAGATCACGTTTGCTTTATGTCAAATCTGAGATATTTTATAATATCCTTGAATCTGTCTCATAGTTTGTGGCAATGTGGCATAGTTTGCCTAAAAAACTGAGGACCCCATACTGTTGACCACAAGCTTTTGGTTGGGAAATTTTTGGCGCCGTAGACTCCTCTTGCGTACATAATAGCAAGGGCAGCCTCCAGTTCTTCCAAAGTTATAATCCATGTGTCATTTTTCAAACATCGATGTGCTTCTGCAATAGTGCATTCTTTTATATGACGTAACATGCTGTGGTTGATTATTAGATGCCGAGCACTTACCACACAATTGTTCCTCACGTTCCTTTCTGCATACGACGTAGGACCTGATTCCTCTCGATAAATGTTTTGCTGAGCGCGGCGTCCTGTAATGAGCAAACGTTCAATAAATATGAAGATACTAAAAATCATACTCTTACCACGTACTGATCCAGAATCAATAACTTTCCACGTTGTTCCGTCTTTCGATTGTTCGGTGTCTCCGATTGAAATAGTTTTTCCTTGTTGACCTCTTTTTCTCTTGTGACTTGGCTTACATGCACTTGGATTCGATAAAATTAGCTGACTCGTGCTGTTGAGTTGTAGAAGCAGTGTTTACATAAATTGGTGAGTCTTGTACAATAAAACTTTCTAACTGCTCTGAAGCATCAGTCACTTTAATCATTATTTTGTGGTGGTACGTATTGTTCATCGTCTGACTCATTATTTTCTGCAAATTCAGATTCACCTCCCGAAAAATCTTCTTGTATTATTCGTATTTCTTCAAGAAGTTCAAGCTCTGATAGTCCACGACGAAACATCTTTACAGTCGTCTTGAATTTTCACAATTGAACGAATGTTTCAATATTCTCCAAAACGAGTGTCCGCAGAACCTAATAAACCACTCAATAAACAAAATACTTTCAAGGAACAAACAGTATGTAACAAAATACCTTCTAGGAATAAACATACATAAACATAATTTTATCTATCCGACAGAAAGTTAAAAGAAATCGTCAAATTTCCGAGCAAACGATAATAATTAATACAGGGCCAGTTTGGCCCCTTCAGACTTCTATGGTAGGTTTGTTAGAAAATCCATTTAATAAATTTAGTAAACAATATTTTTTTGCATTAAATAAGACTTTGTATCAAAATATTAAAAGTCATAAAATATAAAATTATTATTGTGTCAAATAAAAGAACTACAATAACTTCAAATTGCAACAGGGGCCAAATTGGCCCCTCCGACTTTCTAGTGTTAAACAGCTAGAGGTCCCTCTTGTGTTTAGTTTGTCCATTTGTCCAGGAGATTCATGTAAGTACCCCTTTCTTTCATTTTTGTAGTTGCTCAAATCCAACCCCCTTTTAATTCACTTATCCACGACCCAGATACTCCAAATAAATCCTGAGTGTCGTTCGCATAGTTTCGATTTATTTTACTTACCCTATCTCTGCCCCAATAATTTCTGTCCCCAATTTTCAACCCCCCATAGTAATACCCTATGTGGTAGGCAAAATATTTCGTTACAAATTAAATTATAGATTAGAATAAAATATAAATATGCTTTATTGTCACTGAAAATTTTATAATTTTATGGACAAAGCTTATATGAGTTAAAAAAAAGTAATAATAACAATAACAAGTAAAGTTTACTAAAATTGCATAAATGGTCAGTATCACAGAATAAAACATAAAATATACAATCCATTGCAAAATTTCACTATATTGCAAATTGGATAATAAAACCTCACGAACTAGTTTACGAATAAGTTTAAGCTGCTTCATGTGATACCCAAATATATATATATATATATATATATATATATATATATATATATATATATATATATATATATATATATATATATATATGTATATATATATATATATATATATATATATATATATATATATATATATAAGAAAATACTTTGTTACTTGTAACTAAACGAACTGTACTTTCTTAATTCTTCGTTGAGAAAATCTTCCACTGAATAATATAGTCTTTCGGGTAGATAGGCTTTTGCCAATTTACGGAACTTAAGAAAAGAAGTTGTAGATTTAAGTTGCAAAGGGAGATGGTTGTATAATTTTTTTGCGTAATATAGATTTCTTTACTAACTCAGGGGATGGGATCGGCAGATACACATCAAAGCTTGAATTTCTGGAGGAGTAGTCATGACTAGGTCTTGCTGGAAAAACATGTAGGTATTTACGAATTAGGCAAACAGTTTTTAGAATATATATAGTAGGAATTATGTGTCATTGTACTGAGGCCGTAAAGATACCGTATTTCTCTTTTTTGTAATTTAAAAATAACAACAGATTGGGCAGCTGTACTAGAACCCCAAAAAGGAAGGCCATATCGAAGATGAGACTTAAACAAAGAAAAGTATGTTGTTTTGGAAGATGCTAAATTCATTATCTTCAAAACAGATCTTATTGCATAGCAGGCTGAGGCTAGTGTCTTAATTAACAAATCAATATGAAGGGACCATTTAAGGTTGCTGTCTATAAAAATACCAAGAAATTTTACAGAATCAATTATACTGATCTGGCTGTTATTAAGAAACAAGGGTTAAAGAGCTCGTTTATAGGATAATGCAACTATTTTATCCACGTTGAAAGAGAGTAAATCGGACAAGGTTTTTATTTCAAGTAGATCAAAAGTTATGATTGCATGAAGCGTTGCAATATTAGAGTTCTTCCAGGTAGTACTGGTATCATCAGCAAAAAGAGACTTTTTTCCATCAATTTTTAAGTAAATGATGTCATTTATAAAGATATGGAAAAGTAGAGGACCCGGTACTGAACCTTGTGGTACGCCAAATATAATGCTTTTGTGACTAGAGTCAGTATAATTTGCTCGAACTAGTTGTTTCCTATTCCTCAAGTAAGATTGGAACCAATTCAAAGAAATACCTCGAATTCCGTAGAAATTTAGTTTTTTTATCAAAATGCTATGACTTACACACTCAATAGCATCGCTGGTACATTTATTAGATATAAAGCCGAACTGACTTTGTGATAAAATGTTGTTTATAACGAGAAAATCGGGCTTTTATAAGTATCTCAATAATTTTGGATAGGACAGGTAGTAAGGCAATAGGTCTATAGTTGCAGACATTAGATTTATCACCACCCTTATGAAAAGGTAATGCTAACTGTCATATTATATCAAGATTGAAATATCAAAACTTTTTGAAATACTAATTAAATTTATTAAATAAATAAAAATTATTTGCATTTAAAATATGACAATTAGACAATCTATAAAATTTATAATTTTATTTATAACAATTTTTCAACTTGTCGTTAAAGCAAAATTTTTTATTTTTAAAAAAGTACCTTGTACCACTGGCTGATGTATTTCCTTTAAAAAATTCTTGGGATTAGAATTGGATTAAAGGACTGCAAACAAACACAAATGTGTCTCACTTATGCTGCAAAATGGTCTGAAATGACCAGGGAAAACAAATAGACGATTCTTTGGAAGTCAGGCACGGGACTAGGGCCTAGGATTATCTTGGATGACAAAAAACTGTGATTTTCAAAGCTAGTCTTCTCAAGTTTTTGCTTGAAACCATGTGGACCTCTTAAATTGTTGTAACGCTGTTTTTCAAGTCTCTCAAATAGGACACATCTGTCAACTAAAGAAGCTGTCGCCAATTTACATTTTGAAGTTGCTAAAATAGCTAGACAAGACATCGTTAGAGTTCTCAGAAATTTAAAGCCTTTTATTTTAATGATTAGCTAATCCAAGAAAAAAGCCTAAAATATGTTTACCTTTAGTAAAATCCAAACTTATGAATTTTTTCCGCCCATAAGGGAAACACCACCGTCATCCTAAGCATTTCTTCTTTTATTAATAAACTGTTAAATCTTATTAGTACTGCAGACTACAAACCAATTCCTAATAATCGAACAACCTATCTAGGAAATACAAAAAAAATCCATCATCACTAAAACCTCGCTTCCTGTTGACATAAAACAAACTTTTATTCTTCGTGAAAAGTTAAACACCTCGAAGACCTACCTAAAATTCACAAACCCGATATTCCTCTACGCTCCATTGTTAGTACAACTGCAGTAAATAACAATTGGCGAAAACTCTACAAACACTATAAACTCTCTCCGAAAATGCTTCATCCTTGGTCAAAAACACTTTTCATTTTAAGAAACTTTTTAGACAATAACCTATCTCTAGTAAGTTTCGACATCGTTTCATTCTTTACTAGAAAAAATCCTAAACATTCTGGAAACTAAATACAGTATTTAATAAGACTACCTATATCATATATCCCTCATTAAGCATTGTATTTTCAACACCTATTTTATCTTCCAAAATCAATTCTGCAGATAAATAAATGGTATCCCAATGGGTTCTTGATTATCTCCAGTAATTGCCATTATTTTTATGGACAACTTGAAGACCCGAGTACTATGTTACTATGAGTACTGTGATATGTTGACTATATAGTCGTCACTTTGTTGTTACAGCAGGGATGCTTAAGTGTCTTTTTAAACTTATCTAAATGGTATACATCCTAGTATCCAGCTCACTCTAATAGATATGGAAACTAATTCATTCCTGCTCTTTCTCGACGTTAACATAAAAAGAACCAGTCCCAAAGTTTTCACCACTCTGTTTACCGAAAATCCACTTATACCAATCGTTACTTGCATGCCAACTCTCATCATCCACCTTCACAAATTAATTCAGTAATTAATACGATTGTCTTCAGATCAATACGCCCTTGCAATGATGCAACTAGACCCGCTGAGCTCTTTATCCCTTAACTACTGACGTGGATGTTTCAGGACGTAGACTCTGACATGCGGTATGTCATACCGTTGCCTATTCTCCTTTGTTTTTAATATAAATTAATCTTATATCACTGTATTTGTTTTTTATATCAACTACGGAATGATTCTTCACATTGCTGTAGCATAATATACTGCTACAAGTAAAATAAACTTTACTTTTTCAAGAATATTATGAATGCATGCATAATATTTAAAAAAATGGTGGACGGTACTACAAAATCGTTTATAAACTAAATTACAAGAAAAATTGATTACTTGTGACTAACAAATGGTAAAATAATGTTAAAAGAAACAGACTAATGATTTAAATTTAATGAGAAGCTAAAATACAAAATTCTGACAATAACCAAAAATTACAATAAAATAACTAGTCATTTTGCGCGCAAGGTCCGCAATTTTTCTTTGTACACTGTAAGCACACTGGTTTTCCACAAGAAAAGCACACATAAAAAGTCTTTCGCTTTAATGCACTTGGGCATAAGTAACACGTCTTCTTTTTCTCAAGCCTTTCTTCAAAATCTGCTTCTTTTTGGCGTTTTTGTCCTAGTATTCGTTCAATACCACATAATAATTCTCTCGTGATTCTGGGATTTTTGAGTCTTCTTTGTAGATGAGGTGAAACTAATTGTTTCGCCAACTCCTTTGTGTAGTTTAGCCTTTCCATATTATCTTCTTGTAGTGATTGGCACACAACATGCGAATTAAAAGCAGCTATATCAATGATGCGGTAAAAAATAGTAAGTGGCCATCGGCGAGAACGACGTTTTACAGAATATTTGGCACACTTGGCATCTAAAGTATCGACACCTCCTTTCGTACGATTATAATGAGACATAATTTCTGGTTTTCCAGTAATCTGATTCGTGCCTATTGAATGGTGCATCGAAGAAATAAGTAAAACAGCCCTCGATTTTTTTGGCACATGGGAAATTAGGGATAAACTTTTCGTAAATCCGTAAGTAGTTGAATTTACTTGCCTACATCGGTGTGGCTGGAATTCCTGAGGGATTTCCTGCTTTACTAATTCTATAGAACAAAACCAATTATCAGCTGTGATATTACGGTTAGTTCCATAAATAGGTTTAGCAAGCCGAAGAACAGATTGAGTTGGTTTATTCATCTTCTTTTCTTCCTTAGATAACCCAGTTCCGTCAGTGTCCTTGCCTCCATATATATAGGCATTGTATAAGTAACTTGTTCGTGCATCAGTCAGGCACATTATTTTAATGCCATATTTCACAGGCTTATTAGGCATATACATTTTAAACCTACACCTTCCCCTAAAGCCGACCAACATTTCATCAATACAAATACATGTGCCTACGGAATACAGTTTTTGACAATTTGATATGAATATATTAAATATGTTATTAATGGCTGCTGTTGGATCTATCTTTTTTCTTTCTTCTCTATCCAGAGGGTTATCAAAACGTAAACATTTTAGAAATATTGCAAATCTTTCTTTTGACATAACACATCTGAATATATCTCTACCAGTGCCATCTGTAGCAAATATAGAATTTACATCTTTGTCATTGGATTTGAAAGCTGATGAGTATAAAAACAATCCCAAAAAGGCTTTTAGTTCTATTTCATCAATTTCATTTAGTTCTGATCTATTCATTCTTTTATAGTTTTCACGAAATGCACGTAATTTATTATTTGTCCATTTACGTATTTCTTGTATTATATCCTCAGAAATAAGAAAATTAAAAAAAATGATGAAGTTTCGTTTTTTACATCTCTGGACCGCACAGCTGGTACTTTTGTTAAAAGGTTGTGTAACGGAGTTCTTACATTTTTTGAGGGTACTATAGTAGATCACTTAAAATGATTTTTGCCATAAAAATATGACTTACCATTATCATTTAAATGATATTCGTCTTCAGAACTTTCCGACTGCTCACTTCCGGTGTCGTGTGAACTTTCAATACATACTTCGTCGCTTGCATCGTCAACATCACTATCACTAAAATATTCTAAATCACTAGGTACTTCGTCAGCCCAGTGAGATAAAACAGCCTCAAAATCATCATCTGAAAGCTTTACAGTTTTGCGGCTAAATTTAGAACAACTGGATGAACTTGCTGCCATACTAACAGCAAAAGAATACACTACACTGCTTTTAACTATAGAAACGTAAATACTGACATGCGGTACTTGATACCGCAAGAAAACTTTATGTCAACGTAGCTCAAAGACTAAACGTGTACTAAAACTGCAGCAGTTGAGAGCAGGTACAATTAAACCCCACTTGAAGGTACACAGATGGTGTTCTAAGAATCTTTTATAAAACACGTTTTACAACAAAATATATTTTCGGCTCGGTGTGACATACCGCATGTCAGTGGTTAAGGGTTATTTTAAAACAAGCCCTCATCCAAATTAGTAACCGCGAAAATAACATTAATGGGAGCATCAATCTTCCACTAAATCTCAACCCAAATAGTTAGATCCTTATCATATTTATAAAAGCTTGTCTTTCTTATATCAAACGTATCACTGACAAAATCGAGTCATTAAAACAAAAGGAAAAAATGACAATATTTACCACCCAACAAAAACTTTCATTTCTTGTTCGATCAATAAAGATAACGGTTGAACTAAAAAATACAGAGTTAATAAAATTCTTTTTTGTAGACTGTTCCCGATTTTATATAGACCAAACAGAATAGTTTAAAACAATATTAGGTAATGCTTTGTGTGTCTTATACATTAGCTCCAGTTTTTTGTAACTCCAATTAATTTTAATACTTGATCTGTATCATGAGTTACTGAATTTAATATCCGAATTACTAAGTAAACCATAAATCACCAAAGTATGTACTCTAAATAAGAAAAGTTTGGTAAAAAACGGATTTATTTGTCTGTTTTCTCAGAGCTGGTTTTTCGTTTGACGTATTTCATTTATCTTATTCTGTCGGAAATATATCTTACCGTCTTGTTTTAAAGCTTCAACTTAATTTGAGTGCATTAGTAGAAAAACTGTGAAATAGAAAATACTCTTCAGATTCAGCTCTCGAAACTATTATATATATATATATATATATATATATATATATATATATATATATATATATATATATATATATGTAATGAAATAATAATTTCATCATTCAAATATTCCCGCGCTCTACCGAGCACACTATCTGGAATATTATTAGACACAACCACTTCTGTCATCTTTATATTTAAAAACTTGTCACCTTGTCATATTTTATTTTGTGGTTAAGAATGTTAAACATCCAGAGTTAGTGACATTAAATGTCGTTTCTTTAATTTCTGGTAAAATTTTGTGTAAATAATGTAAATAGAACATGTTTTAATAAATCTTTAATTTCAGAAACTCAGTTGTGTTACTAATTATCAAAAGGAACGTTATATATATATATATATATATATATATATATATATATATATATATATATATATATATACATATGATATGTGATAATATTGTATGCGTTTTTTCTATTATTTTTTATTAATATTGATACTGCTTTGCTGCTCTTTACTGTCTGCGATCCACCCACCATAGAAAATTGAATATAATTTAATACAATTTAAGTAAATTAAAAACATAAGGTTTATTAAAAATAAGTACGGTATTATAGCTTGAATAACCTCATAGAAAAATCTAATATTTTGACCACTCCGTACAAAATTTTGTCATAATGTTTTTTTAAGCCCTTCTCTCTATTAAGATTGCCGAATATAGGCCTCTCCTAATTCTCGCCATTCATCTCTGTTGTTTGTAAGACGTTTCCACATTGGTCCTGCAGTTCCTTTAATATCGTCGCTCCAGTGCATTTGTGGTCTTCCTCGTTGTCTTTTGGCTTTATATGGCCGCCAATTCCCGATTTCTTTGTTTCATTAGCCATCCTTAAGACGTTCGTTATCTCCAGCCCATTTCCATTTCAGTTTAGCTGCTAGTTCGACAGCATCTTTTACTTTTGTTCTATTACGAATGTCTTTATTGGTTTTATGGTCTTTGAGTCAGATACCCAACATCTGTCGTTCCATAGCTCTAGAGTTTTTTTGATCTTCTATATGTTTATTTTAGTGCATAACTACGTTTGAGCTTCATATGTAAGTAGGTACAGGTAGGATAAAGGAATTAAACACTTTGATTCGCATTTTTTTATGTATATCATTATAACTATATACCTCAAAGTTATAATGAATGTCTGCTTAAAAATGCTTAAAACATACATAGTCTATTATTAAAGACCCAGAACAAATTTGTCCTAATTCTTAGATTTGTAAATATTTAATATTTAATTTTTTTTAGAACAATTCAAAAATGTCAATTAATATGGGATGTTCTATAAGAAAAAAAAACATTCTTTTATACCATTCTTTTTGGCAGCACCCTATATAATTCACATTATCTTTAAATTATAGTGGCCATTGCCCTGTAAATTTGTATAAAAAAGTTTTAAATATTAAGTCGTTTTCTTCTTCTTCTGCTTCTTCTTCTTCTGCTTCTTCTTCTTCTTTTTCTTCTTTTTCTTCTTTTTCTTTGTTCATACCTTAGGAGTATGTCCTATGTTTTCTTTAACAGTTTAGTCACAAACATATAATACAAGATATACTAATTGTGGTAATACCAGCCTGTTTCCCTAGTGTGACAGAAAACTGACGCAAAGCAGCACTTGCATCTCTTTCTAATTTACCAGGTTTATTGACCACGCGACCTAAATCACTAATGAGAAGGTCACGTGATCGATAAACCCTGCCCATTAGAAAGAGATGCAGAGATGCGACAGAGAAAACTGACGCAAAGCAGTCCCTGCATCTCAGTTTAATGAGTATGATTTTTTGAACACGTGACCTAAATAATCAATCTAAAGGTCACGTAGTCAAGAAATCCGGCTCATTAGAGAAAGATGCATGGACTGCTTTACCTTGGTATTCTCTGTCGCACTAGGGGTGTTTTAAAACATAAAAACCTATTGAACATATTATATGATTGTCTGTAAAATATTTATTTTTCATATAATCTAAATAATTTGTACAACAATGGGAAGATCTCCAACGATATGGGATGGTATTAGAGCGCAAATAACATCTACATTGGTGTCATCTATCAGATGTAATTCGACATCTACTGCAATCTAAAACAAATAATTTATGCAAAATTTATAAATAATATATACCGAAAAATATTATGGTCGGTATTACAAAATTAGCGAGAGATACAATAGAGATACCAGCATTATGTTTCCACTCAAGGGACAGAGATCAAAATTATATTTCCTCCCAGTCTGTCGATTGAAGTCAGAGTGTGTCCGATCAAAATTGTCACTGTTTAAAATAGCATCTTGAGTTGCCAGGAGTATAACAATTTTCATTTTATACAATAATTTTAATGTTGTTTGTAACGTACATAATACCATAATAGAAAATATATGATAATTTCAGTTATTGCTATGATCATCCTGTTTAAATATTTATCTTGACACATACAAACGTTCAAATAAAAACAAATATTTTCCTAAGTAGAATAAATTTAAAACTAGTGGAAGCGTTTTAGTGGAAACTTTTTTATCTATTTTTGCAATGGGTTTTTTCTAAAATTAGTAGAATAAAATATTTTTTTGCTAATTCTCAAGACCTACAAACCATGCAAAAGTCGATGACAAATGGAGGAAATTTTAACAATTCAAGAATTGGAATTGTGATAAATCGTGATAAATTCTATTTGAAAGTAAGGCCAATAACAAATTTTAATGTTAATCCTCTATTTGTTAATTTTATTGACTTTTTATTATCTTGACTTGATCTGACTTAAATGCAAGTTGAAAAACAAAAATTCAATAGTAAATTTAATAAAGAAGATCTGCGTAAACCTTTTGGTAACTATATATATATATATATATATATATATATATATATATATATATATATATATATATATATATATATATATATATATATATATATATATATATATATATATATATTTATATTATATATATATATATATATATATATATATATATAAAGTAGTTAGGTATTATTGACTGACACGTTATGTAAAATAAAGTTTTATATTGAGGTTGCAGTCATTAATAGGGCAGGAAATTAAAACTCTTTGTTCTTTAATCAAGCTTTCGCAAAATTTATTTGCTTCTTCAGGATATGCTAAAATATGGTATCAGTAAATACAACGAAATTAGAACTAAATAGCATTGTATAAAACTAGTAAAAAAAAAACTTACAACATGAGGTTAATCCATTAAATTTTCAAATTTGCAAAACATTAAAACTTAACTTATTTTAAAAATTATACAGTTATGTAAGTACAATATTCCAATTTAATTTTACAAAATTAAATTAAATTGGAATATTGTACTTACATAACTGTATAATTTTTAAAATAAGTTAAGTTTTAATGTTTTGCAAATTTGAAAATTTAATGGATTAACCTCATGTTGTAAGTTTTTTTTTACTAGTTTTATACAATGCTATTTAGTTCTAATTTCGTTGTATTTACTGATACCCTATTTTAGCATATCCTGAAGAAGCAAATAAATTTTGCGAAAGCTTGATTAAAGAACAAAGAGTTTTACTTTCCTGCCCTATTAATGACTGCGACCTCAATATAAAACTTTATTTTATATTATATATATATATACATATATATATATATATATATATATATATATATATATATATATATATATATATTAAACTCTTAAATATTGGGGAAATCTGTAAGAAAGACTCTAATGAGTATCAATTGTTTCGCCGAACGTTTTCGCCAAAGAAATTTAATTTGGCTTCTTCAGGACTGAAAGAGAATAAATTATAATTAGCTACCATATATTATCTATTAAAAACATTATTGATCTTACCGTAACTTAGAATTGTAGAGTTGAAATATTAAAAAACTTTGCTAGTAACAGCATAATGGTGTTTTTTGTTACTATGTGCAAAAAACAGTTTTTTATAACATTGGAAATGTATGGTAGCTTTGAAATTAAAACATAAAGGTTTACCCAAGGTTAATCGAAAAACCCAATGTAACTACATTTAAAAGGAGATAATTCTTTGAATTGTCGGCAATAACTAAATTTTTGATTGTTAGAAAGTTTAAATGTGAGGTTCTGTTTTAGCCAGAACGCATGTGCTGACAAATTAATTAGTTCTTTCGAATCTTTATGTCGTTAAGGTTCATTGGTAAACCGAATGAAATTAAATCCCAGCATAGGGAAATATTATTTTAGATTTTCTTTTTTAATTATATTATATTGTTCATGTATTAATATAATATCTTATTAACATGTATCTAAGAAAAGCAAGGGAATGTTATCTTTTTTAGTAATGAAAATTAGTTATTAAAGTAGGTTAGTTGTTAATGGATATATCAGTCAAGTTAGTTATCTGTGATGTTGTATTGTTCTTGGTATCCGATTTAAGTAAGAAGTGGTATATATCGCTTAGATTCTTAATGTCACTCTTAACATTAATGGAGAAATCGTTAAGGAAAATATAAGACATTTCAATGAACTCTCTTTTGGATTTATTGTTCTCACGGTGGAGAATTGTGGTGTTGATTCACAATCACAATTCTCCACCGTAAAAACAATAAATCCAAAAGAGGGTTCATTGAAATGTCTTATATTTTCCTTAACGATTACTAGTTACATTGGGTTTTTCGATTAACCTTGGGTTAACCTTTACGTTTTAAGTTCAAAGCTACCATACATTTCGAATGTTATAAGAAACTGTTTTTTGCACATAGTAACAAAAAACACCATTATGCTGTTACTAGCAAAGTTTTTTAATATTCTAACTCTACAATTCTAAGTTACGGTAGGATCAATAATGTTTTTAATAGATAATATTATATGGTAGCTAATTATAATTTATTCTCTTTCAGCCCTGAAGAAGCCAAATTAATTTTCTTTGGCGAAAACGTTCGGCGAAACAATTGATACTCATTAGAGTCTTTCTTGCAGATTTCCCCAATATTTAAGAGTTTACTATTTAACTTATCTGCAAAGATTAGAATTCTTTTCTATATATATATATATATATATATATATATATATATATATATATATATATATATATATATGTATGAGGACCCTAGATGTATAAAGGGGTTTAAGTGGCATTTTTGTAAATATTGAGAAAACTGCTTCGCCGAACTGGAAATCTCTCGTTCTATTTGGAGGTAAAGAAATGTAAGCGATAAGTCGAACAGGTGCTGCGTTCTAGTCACAAGTTACTTCACCTCCAAGCCAACTAAGATTAGGACTTGGAAGAGAGGAGGAACAGGTACACTTGTACCCCTGTTCCACTGTGTCAGACTGTTAGTTGAATGTTGTATCATTTTGGATGAGTAGTAATATTATAGCTCCTCTGAAGCAATATTAATTTGTTGTTATAGTAATACTTTATTGTAAACTGCAGTGTTTTACGTTATTGAAAATTATAGTGTTTTTAAGAAGAGTTCGTTTTCTTAAGCTTTAAATTACATGGATGTACTTATCTCAAATCTGAACGTAAGTTACACCCGAAGTCAACTATACAATAGATTGGGCTACTAATTTGCTGAACGTGGTGGAATTTTTAAAAATTTATTTAAAATAGGTTTAAATATAAGATTGGTATTTTTATGAATTGAGATTAAAGAAACTGTTAATTTAATTTAAGATATGAACCAACTATTAAATCTTGTAATAACATCGTTAAAATATTTCCCCAGACCATCTAAAAAATAAACTTGTTTTCAGCAAGAATATACGAAGTCAGTACAGTACTGCTTACGGGTCTACCACATGTGGTAACATGGTATTCTCTTGAACATGCAAGTCTATATAATATAATGGTGGGATATGTCCAGGAGTAGACTTAACTCCAGGCTGAGAGAATATACATAAAAAAGATATTTTAGTTGCAGTAATAAATCGTCTACAATATTAAAAGACCTCCTTGTAATCTACAATACGAAAAATTTGGGAAGCTTTTGATGAATTATGATTAATTAAATTTAAATGTTCTAATTAGGTTCAGATCAATTTATATCAGAAATATTCAAAGAAAACTTTAGCTTCGTTTTGAGCCTTAAATGATTACTTTAATTATAACTTTAGGGTAATTTAAAAATAACAGATAGTATTTTATTTGAAAACTTTATCTCGCTCCAATATTAAATAAGAAGGTATTATCTCCTACTTACCTTCGGATAGTTTTCGGCGACGAAAATTGTGAGAGTATAGTTATAGGTTTCTTTAGGACTTATAGGACATGCCACTCCAGTGTCACAAGCATTTGAGTCAGGCAATTTAAATTTGCGTTTAAATATACCAACTTTACCATAAACTGCAGCTGTTAAAGTTTTTGACTTTACATCTGAAAAACAACAATATGATACGATGAGACTGTAAGTAAGATTCAATGTTAAAGCTCGTTTTAGGTTCTATTCAGTGATCTGTTTTAACCGACAATCCTAAAAACACTTATTTTAATTATTATTATTATTAAAACAATTGTCATGTCTTATTTTTTAACTATATCTTAGTCAAACTTTATCCATTCACTCCTGGATATAAATCTCTTCCAATTCTTCCATCTTTCTTTGACCTTTACGAATCGCATTCACTACTTTCTCGCCAGTACCTTCATATAGGTTTTAAATACATATCTTTGTGTTTTTCTTTTTCGCAAAACTCAAATTAAGTAAAACCAATAGAATTTTGATACCTGAAAGTAATCAGCTGTCTAGAAAGCATATCCCTGATCTCGTATGCGATAATAGCTCTTTCTAGGAATTTAAGCGATGTTAGTTTTTACTTTTAAAATAGCTTATTTGATGCAAGTAAAACCTTCATCAATTTAACAAAAATTCTTATTAGCACTAGTAAAAAAACCATAGACTTATATAATAAGTCTGATCGTTGCAAAACCAGCCCGTTTTCTAGTGTGACAGAAAACTGAGGCAAAGCAGACCCTTTATCTCTTTCTTATGGACTTGGTTTATCGACCATGTCACTTAGGTCTCTCATTGCTCACTTAGGTCATGTGGTCAAGATATGCAGGGACTGTGCGTCAGTTTTCTTTGTCGCACTGGAGGAACGCGACTGTATTGCAGCAATCAGTCTAGTATTAAAAATAAAAGAATGACATAATCATAGCATTAAATACTGTCCAGGACCACAAAATTATCGTTTTATTGTAATATTATTATTTCGATCCCATATATCGTCTAGTTTTATCTGTCTGACCCCTGGATATACTTACAACTGACCGTTTTTAGCATATTACCAAATTTCAGAGCGAATTTTACAGTAAAATAACAAAAAACAAACCTAAAACCTCATCTAGGTAGTTTTGATACAGCTGATCTTAAGTTTTATGTTTTTTCTCAGTGAATTGGTATAATATAGTCTTTTGTCAAATAAATGTCACAATTATTGCAATTTTACCTTTATAATTATGCTGACGTTGATTTAGCAATATACATGCACAGAAGTTGATTTTCCAAATTAAGTCCACAAAAGTGAAGATACAACTATCCCTGATGGACATAACCTAGTCATTGAGAGGCAAGTGTCTTGCGCTATTATTTCTCTACTACTACTCATGTACGAAGTATATATTTTATCTGCTTAAATATATCTACCCCATTACATACTATCTACCACTCTTTAATGTAATTCACTTATACTCCAATGATCCTTTTGGAGTGTAATTTTCATCGTCACGATGGATTTGCTTAAAAATTTTAATTTATTTTCCTCTTATCCTCTACTTTACTTTTGGACTTAAGCCCTGGGTTGTTTTTACTTGGGAGCCACCCCTTCTCGTGGGTGAAAATACTTACGTTTAAAATAAGTCCAGAAATGGATTCTTCTTCTTAAAGTTCCATCTTCTATCGGAGGTTGGATATCATAAAGGCTATGGTCACTTTGTTGGCTGCTGCTCTGAAAAGTTGTAGTGAACTACAGTTAAACCATTCTCTAAGGTTCTTCAGCCAGGAGATGCGTCTTCTTCCTATGCTTCTTCTTCCTTGGATCCTTCCTTGCATAATAATTCTCAGCAGCTCATATTTTTCTCCTCTGGTTATGTGACCCAAATACTTTAGTTGTCTTCTTTTTATGCTGTTCATAATTTCTAACTCCTTATTTAGACGTCGTAGTACCTTAGAATTGGTAATCCTTTGAACCCACTAAATTTTTAATATTCTTCTGTAACACCACATTTCAAACGCTTCTATTTTTCTTATGTGTTGTTTCTTCATTGTCCAAGCTTCCATTCCGTATAGTAAGATAGAAAATATGTAACATCTTAGAGCCCTTAATCTGAGATGCAACTAAAGGTCTCCGTTGGTAAGCATTGTCTTCATTTTCACAAATGCTTGCCTTGCAGTTTCAATTCGGACTTTGATTTCTCTGTTTTGGTCATTTTTGTCATCAACCCAGGTTCCCAGATATTTGTATGTCTCTACTTTTTCTATTTGGGTTTGCTCTATCATTGAACTTTCATTCCATGTTGCGTTTTTGAGACAATCATAAATTTAGTTTTTCTCTTATTTATTTTTAGTCCGTATCTACTGCAATAATCGTTAATTCTATTTACCAACTCTTGTAGCGATTCCAGGGTGTGTTTCATCAGCGAATCTTATGTTATTTACTATTCTTCCGTTTACAAAGATTCCATCACCCAGATCCGCTATCGCTTCCTGGATTACGGCTTCACTGTACAGGCTAAACAGTAATGGTGACAGAACACAGCCCTGTCTTACTCCTCTCCTTATATCTATATTTTCGGACTTTTGTTCTTCTATCTTTATATTGGCCTTTTGATTCCAATACAGATTGATAATGATTCGTAAGTCTCGTCTGTCTATATCTTTGTTTCTCAGTACTTCTATTAGTTTTTCAGGACCTTGTCGAATGCCTTCTCGAAGTCGATGAAACAGGAATAAATATCTAGGTTCATATCTAAGCATCTTTGAGAGAGGACTAAAAGCAAATAATACCTCTCTCGTCTCTAGTCTCTTGCGGAGCCCAAACTGAGTATCATCCATATCATCTTCTAGTTTTCTATATAATCTTCCATGAATCACCTTTAGAAATATTTTGAGGGTATGGCTTATTAGTGATATTGTCCTATAGTCTGAACAATCTTTGGCATATACTATTTTTGGTATTGCTACAAAGGTGGACACCAACCATTCCTGTGGGATTTTTTCAGTTTTATATACTTCATTAAATAGGTCCAGAAGTACAGGTAGAGTTTCATCGTCTAGACATTTCAGTAGTTCCGCAGGTATTTTGTCTGGACCTACAGTTTTCCGTTTTTCGCGTTTCGTATTGCTTGTTCGATTTCCTCTATTATGATCTCTGGCCCCGTTTCGCTGTCGATTTCTTCCGGTTCTTGTCGATTATCCTCAAACAGATCTGTTATGTATGTCTTCCATTTTTTTAATTTCTCTTTAATTTCTATAATGATTTTTCCATTTGCGTCTTTCAGAAGGGCATCTTTCTTTTTCCTCAGTGTATTTGTCATTTCCTTTATTTTCTTGTGCATATTAAAGCAGAACTAGAAACGAAGAAGTTCTTCGAAGAATGGGACATCAACGAACTCTATTAAATATTATTAAGAGGCGTAAACTAGAATATCTTGGACATATAATTAGAGGACCAAGATATGAGTTCCTTCGGCTAATTCTCAACGGTAAAATCGAAGGAAAGAAATGACTAGGACGAAAGAAACTTTCTTGGTTGAGGAATTTGCGGCAGTGGACAGGTTTGACAGCGGACCAATTGCTACACGTAGCGCAAGACCGAGATCAGTATAAAAATATTATAAGCATGGTAGTCGCCGACGTTCCGTAGGGATATGGCACTCTAAGAAGAAGATTTGCTTTCCTGTAGTTCAATCTCTGTAGTTCCTTGTATTTTGCTTTACTCCTGAATTTATGTTTCCTTTTTTCCTCCACTAGATCTAAGATTTCTGAAGTCATCCATCTCTGTTTTTTTCAAATTTTTGTCTGCAGTAGCTTTTCTCCTGCCTTTATTAAAGTTTAATGTACCATGTTCCATTTGTCATTAACATCTGTTGTTTTTATCACGTCTTGTTTGATTTTCTTTAAGTTATCATTTATTTCTTGTTTTAAGCTCTGACGTATAGGTTCTTCTTTTATCTTTGAGACATCAAACCGTGGTATATTTGTTTGTTTTTGGATCTTCTTTAATTTTATCTGCATTACGCCTACTAATGGATTATGGTCTGAATTTATGTCAGCTCCGGGGTATGTTCTCAAAGACTTTATAGCGTTTTTATATCTAGATTTTATTAAAATGTAATCTATCTGGTTTCGAACCATGTTGTCTTCTGAATCCGCAGGTGATTTCCAAGTATAAAGTCTTCTTTAAGGTAATTTAAAATTTGTATTCATTATTACCATCTCCTCGCTTTGGAAGAATTCGACAAGTCTGTCCCCTCTTTCATTTCTTTCTCCCAAGCCAAATGGATAAAGTGACTAATTCTAAGCAATTTTTTTTCATAGAGTTTTTCAATAAGTCAACACTTTTTGAGTTAATTTGCGAGTGTATATGTTCATTTTTCAAAATATATGTAAAAACCACGTTTTGAAGCGGTTTTTCACAAATAACTTAAAAAGTTAGTATTAGTCAAAAAAAATTTTTAGCAAAAATGTAGGTTATAAAAAAATCGTGTACTTATAAAATTTATAGACCCAGTAGCAGGAGAGTTGTAGCTCTAATGCGATTTTTATAACATAAAAAATTGCATAAACCTCGTTATGTAAAATAAGCAATCGATAGAATTATACGAAGACAAGGACATAATGTATTTAAACTCCCATCATACCATCCAGATTTCAATCGTATTGAAATGGTTTGGGCAGGTTTGAAATCAAATTTGGAAGCCCGAAATGTAAACTTTACATTTACGTCAATCCAGCAGCTGTCGGAAGCATTTTTTAAAACCTTCCTTGTGGAGGGGTGGAAAAAAATAACAGACAAAATCATCGCAACTGAACGTGAATTGATATCAAAGAGCCACTAATTGATGTAGTCGTAGATCGTATTTTTATTATTCCAGACAAAGATTCAGATAGCGACGATTTACAATTTAAATTCCGACAGCGAAAATAGCCAGCTTGATGATATTTGAAAAAGAAGTGATAAATCTATGTTTATAAGCTTATTTCCACAACCGTTGGAAACAATATATTTAAACTAAATATCGCAATTCTCAGTATGAAACAAATTTAGCTTTCTAATTTAATATACTTCCATTCATTTAGTTCATTTTAATGATTATGACTTAAAACTTTAGCAAATAACTTATTTTATCAATTACCTCAAACATTTTAACTTTGATATTGGTGCTCTGATAATAAATATAATTATAAACTTATTACAGTAATTATGGAGTGTCAAATCGTCACCGTTGCAGTTCAATCTGTTTTACTATACATCTAATCTAGTGTGTGAGATTTAGGGGTTTAAAGTGTGATAAAATCTTAAATTATGATGTCCAATGTTAATTGATTTATTTACTTCTTTAGAAAATGAATTAAATCAATTGACCTTTTTAATTTACAATTATACGATTTTTTTCTTATAGGTGTAGTTTTCACCCGCAAAAAATAAAAAGCAACAACGGCAGAAGTTCAAAAGTGAAATGGAGGTCAAGTAGAATCTGAATCGAAAGTTTCATGCAATTCGATGGTGACACGTTATTTCACGTTCATTTACTAATCTATTACGATTGTTTATTGTGCAGTATACTTAAACGCACTTTGTTTATTTATAAAATTTTACCAAAATAAAACTAGGTTTCTGTTTACTTTTGAAGTTATACTTCTATACGCACGGTCGGCGTTGGAAATTTGCATGAGAGTGAATCTGTGAAACCATTACATATGTAAGATAATGAGTAAGAGAGAGACAGAAGATATATTTTCTCTCTCTTCCTCTCTCGAGAATAAAAATGTTCCTTTTGTATATATATTTAATATTATATATAATTATTGTATATATATATATATATATATATATATATATATAAATATATATAATATTATATATAATATAATATGTATTAATATTATTATTAATGTGACATGGTTTGTATTATTTAAAATTAAACGTTTATAATAATTTTAGGCTTTTAATAATCCGACACCCTGTTAGGGTAAAAGGAAGGGGAGAAAGAAAGAAAAGTATTTCAAAATAATCACAGTTTTACCGAGAACTGTCAATTTTGAAATCCGTTAGTGTAATGTCTAATTGGCAAATCCTTTACGTGTTTGGTTCATACGCTGGTGGTGGTGAGTTCGAATCCCAATTATGATTTTCTTTTTTTATTTTTGAAATATTTAAAAAAATCACGTTAATCTTATTAAATATATGTAATATACGCAAAAAACATAAATTGTAAAATAAAATAAAAATTTACAACATAATCCTAGTTATTTTTTATTTTTATCTCCGTAAAGTAAGTTATGTATATTGGCAGTTTTAAATATGTACTTATGAATATTACATTTTAATTTATATTGTATTGTTATATTGAATTATGTTGCAGTGTATTTATTGTATTGTAATTTTTATATTAATAACAAAATAAACAATGAATTTTACTGCAGAGTATGTGTAAATTTTTTTGCATTCAACTCCTTTTATACATACTTATATAAAAATAAAAATATGTATTTTCATTAAAATATTAATACAATTCTTCATTTACTATACTCCTATTACAGGTCAAATGTTTATATACAGCAAAAGATGCACCATATACCTATATAATTAATTCTTTTTCTCTTTCTGCTCTCTCTTATCTATAGCATTACATATGTAATGATTGTGCAGATTGAATCCTATATAAATTTTTAACGGCGAACGCGTATATAGAAGTATAACTTCTACCGGCAGTCCCACTGGACTGCCACACCCGTTTTTTTGCTCGGAATCCATACTAATATAAGCTACTAAAAGCTCCTCTACGGAAAATTAAGCTAGAGCTTCCAGCACAAATTGTGAATAAAGAAGTTCATAGTTTGTCTTTTTACTTCACGCCAAGATACCACTGTTGTTAACTATATTCCTAAAATGAATAAAAATGTTATTTTTATGAGTAATTTGCATCATGATAAGGCTTTTAGTGACAGAAATGACAAAAAGCCCCAAATTATTTTGAAACCACTTATCCTTTTCGGGAAAAATTTTGCAAGAACTAAAGACTCACAAGTACTGGTAAACAGAACACGAATAGAAGCGCGTAGAGACGATGGAAATTCTAGTGAACTGTCTATTTAATCCAACTCCGCCTGCAAAACGAGAAAGCTGTAAATTTTGCTCTAAAATCGATAACAGGACTAATATTATATGTTGTATATGCCACAAACATATTTGTAAAACCCATTCTTTTTATTACTGTCCCAGTTGTAAACTAAATTAAATTTTGTAGGTATTTGTTCTTAGGCGTTTCTGGGAAATAATGAAATGCCCTTTATATTTGTTAATAAAATTTAATGTTTATTAGCAACCTAATTTTTGTTTAATTGCCTATAATTTTTTTTTAATAAAGTTTTGTTTAGCACCAGTACCTTATTTTATTTCGATTAGGGATCGTAAACCATAGTTGGGTCATAGTGACCCGAACAGGACATGTGCATAGTTGACTTAAATGGTTCAGCAGGGTTAAAGCCTATGAGGTTACCAAGTACGTATAATAAAATTTTTTGAAGTAGACAAATAATCTGGCTATGGAATGTAAAAGAAGATTAATTTTAGAGTGCATTGGTTATTTATTTTTTGCAAATACACAATTTTTTAACCTTTAATGCTTACCTGAGGTGAACGTTGCCACCATAGTGACGTTTGTGCCTATTTTTAAGGGACATATGTCCTGTCCGTCACACCCAGATACGTCGACGTTAATGATAGTTCCATGGTTAGATCCTAAAAAAAATATATTTTGTTTTAGTAGTTTTTCTGTTTTTCTAAAAAATTAGCTTACTAATTATTTTCCCCCAGACCTCTGTCCAGAAAGCTGTCCATGTTAATTTCATTAACAAAAAAAAAACAATATGTACCAGTTACACTTAATAATATCCAAATATCATAATGCAGATACTGCTAAGTAAGTATTTGGATATAACATTAAATGCAAAGCTACGCTGGAAAGCTCACGTAGAGAAAAGAAGGAAAAACTAAATGTAAGGTACAAAAAAAATGTATTGGGTAGTTAGAAGAAACTTCACATTGTCGATGCATAATAAGTTATTACTTTACAAACAAATATTGAGACCTGTATGAACTTACGGGTGTACTAGACCAAGTAATATAACAATAATACAAAGATTCCACAATAAAATACTGAGAAATATTGTAGATGCTCCTTGGTATTGACAAACTGTGACGTCCATAAGGACCTAGGAATGGAAACTGTCGACATAATCATCAAGAAGATGGCATGAAGTCACGAGCAACGACTTCATAGGCACGAGAATATTGAGGCAATCCAGCTCCTCGATACGACTGGGCAAACTAGGAGATTGAAGAGGACAAAGCCTTTAAACTAGTTTAAGTAATAGGTGATAGTAAAAAAGCAGAGCATAGTAATGGTGCGCGTGTGTATGTTAGAGTAGTGCACTATCTTGTTAGTTAAGATAAGAGACGCTATGGGGTAAGCTCTTAATTCTAAGGAACTAGTAATTTAGTTTAAATTAAAATTGCTCATTGGTCACATATGACCAGATTGTAATTGGAATAATCATTATCGTAGTAATAAATATGGAATTAAAAAAAAACTTCGCTCCAGTAATGCGAATTGTAAATATTTAACCATCCCGTTTTTTGTAAATTTTAATTAGTCACACCATATAATAATATTCTTCAAAAATTCTTATCTTTTTTTCTTTCATTATCTTCTTAACAGTTAAATGTTTTACAAATTCTATTCTTTACTCGTAGTCTGTTTAATTTAAGAACTGTGGTGTAAGAATAGGAATACAATTTTTGTTTTTTTTTTTTAATTCGCTGAACAACAAAATGATGCTTCCAAGCACCATAGTTACCATTAATTGTATTATCATTATTATCAACAATTTTCTTCGATTTGTTAACTTTTTGGTAAAAACAAAGATAATGTATAAAATTTTTGAGTAATCTCTTTACAGTGTCACGGGTAGATCATGGTTGATCTTTATATCTTTTCGCAAATAAAGCACAGGTTCTAGTAATAACTCTGTTAAATTGTGTGTGCAATAAACTGAATTAGTAGGTCAGAATTATTCAAGAGGAGAACTCAGTGTAAAACAATCATATATGTAAAATGTAAAAAAACTTCAAAAGAGAAAAGACCAGGTCCATGATGACTTGAGTTAATAAAATATCCTGCATTCTAGACAAAAGAGAAGTCAGCAAGAAGTTAACAAGGAACAAGAAGAAATAGAGGAAGTTTGTACAGAAAATTTGAAAATTACTCGGATTGGCGTCCAATGATCTAGTTTAAAAAGTTTAAACATGTACGTTATATAAACTTTCTCTTTTCACGTATGTATCTGGGAAGTTAATTACTATTTAACTGGGAATAAGCCACAATTAAAGGTTAAAATACGTTTATTGACGTTTCAATTTCCACTTCGGAAATCGTTTTCAAAATACAAACATTAGTAAATTAAACAAATTTTGTTTTTGTTACTTAGTGAAAAATTCTTCTAATAATTTAATTTTATCTGACTTATCTATATTGACAATTCAGACATACATTGTACATTTTACAGTAGACGACTTTAAAATGATATTGCCAATATTGTTGAGTTGCGTTCCTGGGACGACTTTACTTATAAGATAGTTCATTCGATTACATGAAATCAACTTTAACTCGAGAATATCTGTCAGAAAAGATCATAACATGTAATTCGTCTTCAAAAAGACAAATACATGCCATGATGACAGTAAAATTCTCCTGTTAGTGATTCCATAGTAAATTATGAGGGAAAACCAGGAAAAAAACCTCATAATACTATCCCGACATGGTAAGTATTTGATCTTGCATTTAGTTTACCTTCAATAAATACCAAATTCCGATTTTATATGTTTGTTATTTAAAAAATATAAATAACGTATTCTCTATATGTTACTGACTTACCAATACTGGTATTTTTTTTTAATAACTAATTTGTTTAATTTACTAATGTTTGTATTTTGAGAACGATTTCCGAAGTGGAAATTGAAACGTCAATAAACGTATTTTAACCTTTAATTGTGGCTTATTCCCAGTTAAATAGTAATTAAATTAAAATGCCACAAGAAAATAGCTTCAGAACAGTATCAGGGAAGAGTCAGATTTGTGAATAGTCAATATTTAAGAAATACCGGTTCACTTACAAACAGATAAAGTAGTTAACAATTTTATTATTTGGCTCATTTTTTTAAAATTATAGTTAAAGCCTCCTCCGCTAAAAAAATCGGAAATGATTTTAAAAAATATATACAGTAAAACCTCCCTTAACCGAAACATCGTTTAACCGAAACGGCTGAGTTTCAATAATTTCGTCAATAAAAAGTAAATTTTTATCGCAAAACGTAAACAATTCCATTAATTTTACTCACCGATTGATGCCTACCTATGTGTGTTGGGAAATAAAAAAAACCATGAGCTCTAAAAGATATTTCCGAAAAAGCACTTTTTATAAAGGCCAAAACAGCTCATGGATGTCGACCACTTTATTTTCAGAATGGTTCTAACATGAATTCGTCCCAAGTGTAAAATCCTTTTTAAAATCAAAAAACCTTTCCATCAAAGCATTGTTGCCTGTTGACAATGCGATAACTCACCCTCAAAATCTACAAAATGGTGAGAATTGTTAGACTTTTGCCACGAAATGTCACGAGCTTAATTCAGCCGTTAGACCAGGGAGTAATAGAGACATTCGACAGATATTATAGAGGAGCATTCTTAAGATATCTATTATTACAGACGACAAATGAATCCAAAAGTGTTGATTCTCAAATCTTTAACAATGAAACATGTTGTTTAGTGGTCTACTGAGTTGTGGGCCAAGATCAAATCTTCAAATGCTGGAACAAACTTTTTGATGGGATTTTGATTGACGATCCTGAAGAAGAAAATGGTAAAGAAACGACAGAAAAAATTAACCCTTTAATAAAAAATTTTGCCGGGATGTGACGAAATCAACCAAGAAGAGATACGTGAGTGGTTAGCAGCCTATGACTCAAAAAGTGAATTCATCGACCAGAACATCATTGATATGGTTCTTCATCCAGACAACCTGAGCGTATCAGACGACGAAGATGACGACCCAACAGACAACAGGCAGCACGAGACCGCCGACTTGCGCTGCCTTAAGGTCGGTACACATATACGAGCCAAACGGTATGCATACGGTATGCGAACGCTATATTCGGTAATGTGTACGGCAAAAAAAACCGCTTGCGTACTGTTTCATCGTGACTCGTCGCGAACCAAATTGTTGCGGTTTATGTCACGACTTCAAAGGAAGCTCGTCTTTCAGTTTGGACGGCGCTTACTAGACGCAGCGAACATTTTTATTGTGTCATCAAATCGACATTGTGTGAATGACGTGTTCCTTCCTAGAGAGACGTGAGAAAACAGTAAACTGATTATTGTACATATTTTTATTTATGTTAAACAAGCAAAAACAGGAACATAAATCAGTACCCAAATTATAAATAAAATGAATCATTTCGCACATGTGTGTTCGTTGTTGGTTTGTCGCTCTCCATGGATCGAGATAAGTTTGCGATCAGTACGATGTAGAATATTTTTCAAGGATCTGTACGCGTACGGTACGTATACCGTTTGGCTCGCATATGTGTACCCACCTTTAAATGATTTTCAATGCCGTAGAGGTAAGAATTTTATACAGTAGGCCTAATTAGTAAGGACACGGCTAGGTTTTTAATTTTTGTTGTCTTTGCATACAGTTTTGTACTTTTCAGATTGCTTTACTTTTCGTCGAACAATCGAATGAGGCAAACTCATGACGTTCTGCAAATGAAAGATGAAGAGATATAGCTGCAAAACATCGTTGTCAAACAAAAACGCAAAAGGAAACAGAAGATTTCTTTAAAAAAGCATGTTTAACTTGTTCATTTTCCTTAATTTTATTACTTTATTCTGTATTTACTCATTAGAAAACATTACAAAATCACCTCAAAGTATTTTTTAATACTAATACTTTGACCAAGAATACTATAAAAAACAATTTTATTTTTAACCGAAATTCTTGTTATCCGAAACGGCCTCCCCCCCCCCCCCAAATATTTCGGTTAATGGAGGTTTTACTGTATATCAAATGATCCATGTCACAATTGAACCAATCTTAAATACAATAAAAACAAACATATCAAATTTGTAGCTTTTTAAATATTTACATCTATACTTCTAATGAACTGTGAGTTTCAAACTAATATTTTGGATTAAAAAAAACTTACCACAATCGTCCGCCCTTAAATTATTTACTAAACACTGTGATACACTTAAAATAAAAATTAGGTACACCAAATTTAACATTACAATTTTGAATCCCATTTTTAAGAGAAATAATCTACAAATGATTAATTATTTAATGGCAAATATTAACAGAAAACTATTATCTTCTATCGATCTACTGTATCTACAAGTATACCCACTGACTAAAGCTTTGTTTTGTTTCAGTTTAACTAAAATTAGTGTTAATGACTTTCATCATAATATGTTGTTCAAAATCAGAATAACTCATACAGCACACAATATTATCACCAGTTTAATGTTTAATCGCGAACTTTGATATTAATAAACAAAAACAATTACTTTAAATTAAAGAATTTTAAAAATTGTTATACTGAAATTTGGTAGCGGTATAGAGATAGGCATTGTGATTTCTATATGTCTGAAATAACTACAATGTCGTCAAAGTTTTTAATCGTAGGTTATGGGCCGGCTCCTACAAAAATATTATATTTTGGGAAATATTTATAAATGTAAAATGGAAAAATATTGCAATGTTTTGAGAATTTGTTTTGAATTATTTAATTTCTGCTGTTGGTATTTTAAAAATAACATAACATAACATAACATAACAATATCTTTATTTTTAGAAAATAATATACATTCCGTGAACATTAAATTAATAAAAAAAAAACAGGTCACAAACGAAAATATTATTTACTTATTCCTAACCGTTACATATACAAATAGTCCTCCACAGAATATGGCTCAAGAGCTACCAGTAATTTTATATTTGATGTTTATACAAACTTAATCTTTCCTCCCTTTTAATAGGTTCAGGCAGTTTATTAAACAATTTGATGCAGCAATAAAGAGCGTTTTTTTCTGTTATACTTAACCTGTGTATTGGAATTTTATAATTATATAACCTGGTATTTACTATACTATTGGGCTCAAAGTTCCTAAAGAGTATTTTATTCTTGTATAGAAAAAGTAAGCATTCTTGAATAAATACAGCGTAAACTGTTAAAATATTATTACTCCTAAAATGCCCTCTACACGATTCCCTACTTTTTAAGTCAAACATAACTCTGATTATTTTTTTCTGAACCAGAAATACATTATTTATGTCCCTACTGTGGCCAAAATTTATTAGACCATATCTAAATTTTGCTTCAAAATTAGCATGATACACTGTTTTTAATGAGTTACTATTCATGTATTTTTTTAGAACTCTAAAAAAATAAAAAGTTAAATTTTGGGGAATCTGGTCTTTTCGGTTTCATACATTCTCTTTAAATTTGTTTGCAATTCGTGGAAATGCAATAATTTTTTGTATAATCCCTTTTTATTCTTAACACGTTCTATGGCATGTTAGTCCGATGAAACCATGGCTGATGTTGCTCCAATAGGCCACGTTGGTCCAATGGGACCAACGCAAGTTTTGCATTAACAGTAGTGTTTCCAAATGTAAGAACAAGACGAGACTTAGACAGTCTTAGTCTTGGTCTTGCGCCAATACACCTGGTCTTGGTCTTGGTCTTGGTATTGCACTCCTGGTCTTGGTCTTGGTCTTGGTCTTGCAGCAAGAGTCTTGCAAGTCTTGCAGTTACCCATTAGCCTATTACTATTTATTAAACGTTACTAGGGAAGATTGAAGCCACGATCTAAGCGATCTATGGCTATGCTCTAACTAACCCAGCTATCTACCATGCCCCATGAAAGTCAATCAAACATGGTTAAAACACAAAAATTATTGACATAAACTTGACTGTATTTTAAAGAACATTTTCTGTCTAGAAAGGTATTGATGGACTTCCACCATATATGAAATGGAAATCTTAAAAAAGATTGGTACGTGGCAAAAATCCAAATACAGGTATCAAGGGCACATATTCTTTAGGTGATAAGATAAATGGGCCGTTAATGAAAATAAGCTATGGCGTCGAAGATACAACTTTGAACTGTATCAGTTATACACCGATCCAGATATTGTGAAATTCGTTAAAGTGCAGAGACTTAGATGGGCTGGACACATTGCTAGGATGTCAGATCACGAATACACGAAGAGATTAATATTTTCACAACCAGAGGGCACAAGAAGCAGAGGACGACCACGAATGAGATGGATTGATGATGTGGAAGAAGACCTACAGATTCTAGGGGTTAGAAGATGGAGAGAAGTTGCCAGGAATCGACAGGAGTGGCGACTTCTTTGTGAGCAGGCCAAGATCCACAACGGATTGTCGAGCCACTTATGATGATGATGATAAGATAGCAAACTATAATCCACTTATTAAAGCAACATAAATGTTATTAACAATCTTGCTCTACTTTTATATAAAAAACTAACTTGAAAAAATAAAGAATAGGTAAAAAAGCAATGATAATCAAAACAAGTTATTTTAAATTAAGGAGATATCTACTTAATAAATACATTAATTTACCAAAATAAAGTAGTAGGAATATTTTTTTAGTAACCAGAATTTTGGTTTTTCAGGAAGAAATATTTGTAATTCTTTTTTGTGAAAAGATATTAGATGCTTCCTTAAACCTGAAGTGTTTCTGTTTTTCATTTTCATTTTAACCGTTCTATGTAGGCACAATTCAAACAGCAATTTGGGATGCATAAATTATTTCGAAAAACTCATCAAATTTGCTTTTAGGTCTTTTATATCTATAATTCCAACGCTTACTAGTCCGACTATTTTAAAACTATTTGAATCTTTGTCCCCCATGTCAAATTGTAAACTTGTCAAATGAAGTTTAGTGATGTCGAAAAAGTACCTACTACTATAAATGTCCGTTACTATTCAATACCCTAAGTATCTATTCGAGAATTATATATTATCGTTACTTCGTTATTCTAAATATTTCGGTATTTTGTTTACACAGTAAGCTACATTATCTGTTATTAATAAAGGTTTGAATAATATTATCGCGCTCTTTCAGCAAATTTGGTTTAACCGAATGATCTCATCGCACACTCAGCAGAAACAATTTTTAGTCTTAGGCCGATAAGATTTGTTTATTTGGATTCCTCCTAACTAAATTATAATGGAAAAAATTGAATTATTAAGAGGGGAGTGGGTGTCCGTAATAATAAGTGTTTTCGAAAAATTTCGATACGATATTACTGTCGACGTATCAATTGCAAGATTATTTTATGATTAGAAAGCGGCTATAAATCTGGACAATTAATTTCAGAGCGTAGAAGTCGTCTGCTGGAAAAGAATGTACAAAATATTTTATTTTTACATATGATCTCTGAGCACGTGTCAAATGTGTTGTTTTTAATGAATATTTTGATTGATGGTTTTGATGTATGTTTATGGTATTGTTCGTAATGCGCATAAGTCCAGTTTTTTAAATTTTTATTACATTTTTTTTGCGTCTCATAGAGTATTTAAGCATATACCCGAACTACAATACTCGCTAAAACGACACTCCGTCCTAACTGCAAGACGCAAGAGTCTCGCAGGCTTAGTCTTGTTCTTGCGTAAATCTTGCACGGTCAGTCTTGGTCTTGGTCTTGCTAAAATTAGGCGGTCTTGGTCTTGGTCTTGGTCTTGCGAAAACGCAAGAACAAGACCAAGGCTGCAAGACCAAGACCGATTTTGGGCAACACTAATTAACAGGCCATGTTGGGTCTATGGGACCAACATTTATTCCGATATGTACCGAGCCGTTGGTGTTTATTTAGTATTAAATAACCATAGGAATGGACTAACGAGGCCTACAAGCTATGTGCTGTATACAGAATTTGTGCCATTTATGGAATATGACAAATGTGGTCCCATATAAGTCAAAAACGTTATTTACAGCTTTGGGATAATATTTATTAATACAAACATGTTTTTCAACAACAGTAAAATCGAATAATGTAAAACAACCAATAAAAAAATGATTTAAGTTCTATGTAATTCATTAAAACAACCTCTAGATAGAAAAGGTTCCTTGTCACAGCTTTTGCAAAAGGTGTCTAGCTTTTTAGTTTTGTTCATAGCATACTGACGGATGTTTTGCTCACTATTTTTTTGTAGTAGTAGTTCTTGCAAATCTTCCTTCGTTGATATTTAAATCCGTCTGCCTTCTGTTCAAGCTAATGGTGATTATTTGACACTCTTCGTGGTACTGCGGTGGTTTCGTTATAAGTAACTAGATGTTTCACTATTTGTTTTTTTAAATCTGTCACCGCCATGTTATTTGTTACAAGCTTATATATTAAAAAAGTAACTGATGTAGTTAATAATAATTCAAACCCCACTTTTTTAAATCATTTTACGCTTTTCCTAAGGGGGTTGGAATACGCTCCCATTTGGTCAGATAAGTCTACCGCCGCTTTGCCTTTATTGTAATCTATTACCACCTTGGGTTTCATTTTAGTTTGTCGATTACGAGATACTTCGACCATTTCGTTGCCGTGTTTAGGAGAAAGCATGTAAATATTTCTTTTGTCTTTCCAGTTCGTAATGATCACTCTATCATCATTTTGCATGGAAGCAATCTGCCTTTTATTTAATTTTGCAGCTACTACTTCTTGGTATAAATATTTTCGATTTTTTCGAACAGTTTCTATCAATTGTGTAATCGACGGCCAACATTTTTTTTGATAGCGGTAAACTTGTATACTAATTGTCGGTTATCAGCGTGCTTCCTTGATGTAGTAAATCCTTCATAAGATACAGTACAATGCTTTCTGGTTCGTTAGAACTATTTTCTGTCCCTGTATCTTCTTCTTAAAGTGCCTATCCGTTCCGGATGTTGGCGATCATCACAGCTATCTTTACTTTGTTTATTGCAGCGCGGAACAGTTCAGTGGTAGTCGTGTTATACCACTTTCGTAAATTTTGAAGCCAGGAAATGCGTCTTCTTCCCGGTCCTCTCTTATCATTTACTTTCCCTTGGCGAATCAGCTGGAGATGGCCGTAACGTTCTGGATTTCTCATTACATGTCCTAGATATTCCAACTTTTTAGTTTTGACGGTCATGAGAATTTCACATTCTTTCCCCATTCTACGCATTACCTCCACATTAGTAACTCTGTCAACCCAGGATATACGTAAGATGTGCTTATAACATCACTTTTCGAAAGTTCGAGCCGATTCATAGATGCAACAGTCAGTGTCCATGCTTCCATTCCGTAGAGCAGAACTGTGAATATGTAGCAGTTCAATAGACGGCATTTTGTTTTTATTGATATGTCTCGACTGTTGAAAATCCCTGCGTATACTTTGAAATTGTAAGTATATCCAGATCTAGAACATGCTTTAAAAATTTTTACACCATGTTTGTATCTTTTTGACTTAATGTACTGTTTAAACTCCAAGCGTCCCTAAAGGGTATAAGGGTTTCATCGATGCAGACATTTTCTTCCGGCACGTATAAAGACTTAAAATTTGCAGTCAGAATATCGACAATCGGCTTTAACTTATACAGTTTATCACTTGTATCTGCCAATAAATTATCATTAAAGTGAAACATCCTTAACAGCATCTCAAATCGATTTCTAGACATTACATTCTTTGCAAAATTAATATGGAACATGTTATCGTTACTCCAATAGTCTGCGATTTTCGGCATTTTCACTAAACTCATCCAGGCAACCAGTCTTAAAAATTTTTCTAATTTCAATATTTGTCGTTGGAATCCAGTCATGTAAGCGAGAGCTTGGTGCTGCGTCTGCAGCCAGTACAGACGTGAGTTGCACATATATATTTGTTTGGTTACAAATCAGCTAATTACTCTGTCATCGACCACAGCAGTAAACCACTCGACCACATATTACTACATTAGACCACAAATAAAAAATAGGCCACTCGTTACTCATGTAATGAAAAAAAAAACGGTTATTCGAATAGCCGTGAGAATAAATAGGATGAAGTAACTCGCTCTAGAACAAGACAAGAGTAATGTACAGTTTTTTATTGGGCAATATTTCTCCAACCCTTGACGTAATACTAGAAAAAATTAACGAAACGAAGCATCTTTCGAATTTTTCTATGGGACCATTGAAAAAACTATTGCACAACGTGGGTTTTATATACAGCAAGTAGGGTAGAAATTCAATATTAATAGGAAAACGAAAAATAGTCGAATGAAGGCACCACTTTCTCAGGAAAATAACGAAACTAAGGAATCAAGTAGCCGATATCATAGGACGAATCGTGGGTGAATATGGAACTACCAATGGACAAGTATGGCAAGATACAACAATAAAAAATTAAACGACAGGTTCTTGTAAATGGACTTACCATAGGTTTAAAAACTACGAGCTGAACAAGACCAAGATTTTTTTTAGTCAAATATGAATTTTCTGAAGGTGCTGACATGACTTTCTTTGCCAAAAAAGGTGCTTAAGATTACCATGAAGAGATGGACAAATATATTTGAAAAATGGTTTGAAAACATGTTAATACCGAATCTCTAAAAAATAAAATACTGTGATTGTAAAATACTAAATTTTCCAAAACACGATTGGGTTAAATATCAAATTAAGAAGTGGTTTTATGTAAACGATATTATTTATTTTGAAGAATATTACTTAAAAAAAGATCTTCTTGAAACTGCTCATGTATTTAAGGTTGATCTGCACCCCCCAAAAGATAAACCCCAAATTCAAAAAATTTGAAAAAATTTGAGAAGGTATATGTGATGTCTAGAAGTATTTTGACAACGTTTAAACAAACTTCATGTTTTCGTTTTTGAAAAAACTCAAAAAAACTACTTTTTTCCAAGTATAAAGCGGGAAAACCAAACATAGGATTTTGTTAATTTTTTTACAGCATCAAGATATGATTATAAGAAATACTTATGAATTTTTTGAAAATTTTTGAATTTACAGTTTTGTTCCAATAGGAAAAAATAATATGTTTCGGCTTATAATAAAGTTACCGGTAAGAAACCGAAAAATTTTTTAATAACAACATATTTAAAACTGTAAAAGTAGAAAATATTTGCAACAAAAAGTTAAATATTTTTTCCTAAACATATGAAAAATCTCGTTAAACAAGAATTATGTCTTGAACTGCCGCCTTCAAATCGTAATGTAGGGAGATGGCTCCATCTGAAGCAATGGTAGTATTTATCATCGATAGATAGCATTACGTTCGGCTTCGAAACGCTTCAAGCAAAACGTCACACTAACATGGTTGCCATATCAATTACTTTGTACAACACTTTGGCAGATAACAACAAAATTTAATAGGAATGTTATCGGTTTGAACTTTGAACCGGTCATGCTGAAACTTACAGAGTTACAGAATAGTAGATACTGCAACTTTTATTTTGAAAGTAGGATATCATAAAATTTACACTCTATAAGTAATAAATCTATAAAAAACCTATTTAGTTTTAAAAACCTATTTAGGCGTTTTTGGTTAATTATTTTAGTATTTATAAAAATAGTGTTTCTTGCATAACCAGTATCGTACACAGAATTTGTCTGAGGGTGGGGGGGGTTTGAAATTTTTTTATGCTACCTCCATTTTGAGTCCCTAAAATTTGGGTTTTAGTTTAATTTAAAGTACTAAAGATAGCAGTGCCAAAGATTCAGGTATCTATTATCCTGCCTACCAACTAAAACCACCCTCTCTTACTTGTGTGCATTTGACTGTCGCACGTACCGTACTCCGAAAGTGGGGTGAAGACATTTTGGAACACTCACTTCTCTTATCTAAATCTTATCTATTGTTCTGAAACTATTTTCTTGTGGCTCTTAAAGTAATTACTATTTTAATGGGAATAAGCCAACTTGTAAATACAATTTATTTTGGAGACGGCTATCGCCGTATTCCCGTTCTTCTCCGCCAATTCTGCCGGTTTAAGGCATGCTCCTCCTCCAAACCTTTCGATTCCATCGCTCTTCTAATTCCTTCATTCCATGAGCGTCAAGTTCTACCTCTTTTTTTTCTTCCGGGGGGCATCCATTTGTGAAGTTTTTGGGGCCAACGTTCGTCAGGCATTCTCAATAGGTGTCCAAACCATTTTGAACCTCTTTTTTTCTATTCTGTCAATGACCGTTTCTGTAGCGTAGGTCTTCCTTTCCTGGTTTGATGTTCTAGCACTTCTTCTCAAATAATCCATTTCAACTGCTAACAATCTTCTCTTCAGGTCTGCATTGACAATTGTTTATACTTCAGAGCCATAACAAAGAACTGATTCGACCATGGTTTGCCCTATTCTTTTTTTGTTCCTTTTGGAAATGTTGCGATCCCATCATAAGGAGTTCAGACATCCTACAATTTTACGTCTCTGAGTAATTTGGTGTTTAATTTCGGTTTGTCCCAAGCCGTTTTTAGTAATGAGTGCAGTTAAATATTTAAATTTTTCCACTTGTTTGATTTCCACGTCCTCGTCGATCAACACTTCAAACCTTGCATCTGAATTGATAACTAAATATTCTGTTTTCTTCATGCTGACTTGTAACCCACATTTTACATATTCTCTGTATAGACGCTTTATCATAAATTCTAGATCATAAAAATCTTGAGCTAGGACGACTTGGTCATCGGCAAAGTTCAGGGAGAACAGTACGTCATTTCTTATGGGGATTCCCATTCCCAGGCAGTGGTTTTTCCAATTATGGAGGGCTGCCTCAATATATAAATTAAACAGTGAGTGTGACATTATGCATCCTTGTTTTAGTCCTTTAGTTACTTTTATTGGCTCTGATAGTCTATTTCCGATTTTTAGGTAAGTAGTGTTCTCCCTGTATACTTCTGTAATTATTCCTAAAAGGTATGGACTAATGTCGAGTTGTTGCCACAATTTAAGTCTTGGAACTGTATCATACGCCTTTTCTAGGTCGATGAAGGCTAGATGTACTTTGGTACCAACTACTATTCTTTTTTCTATTAATTGTTGGAGTATAAACAAGTTATTAGTGCAAGATCAAAGATCAAAGATTCAAACGTCAATAAACTTATTTTAACCTTCAATTGTGGCTTATTTCCATTAAAATAGTAATTAGATCTTATCTCTGTCGTTGGCTCGGTTGGTGTTTCTCTTCTTCTTCTTTCTTTTTAATGACTGCTCGGATGTAATTGTGAACACTATTCCATTCCTCCGTACTTCCTCCAGTCATCTTCACGATCATCTCTCTTACAGTCACAGGGTTCATACCTATTTCTTTCTCTGTTTGATGGGTGAACCTCTGCATGGGCGACATCTCAATGAGGTCAGTCAAGACCATGTCGACAATATAGCGTCGAACTATTGGCTGACGTCAGGAAAGATGTTCCCTGAAACAGAAGATTCACTACTAGCCATTCAGGATCAGGTTATACAAACCAAAAATTACCTGAAATATATCGTCAAAGACCCTCAGGTCCAGAATGACAAATGCCGATATGGATGTTAAGCTCAGGAAACCATCAAACATCTTACCGGGGCTGTCAGGCATTTGCTGCAACTGAATATAAGGAACGACACGACTCAGTAAGAAAGATCATTCATCAAGAGATAGCTATTTAACTGGGACTTCTTCAAACAAACCATCTTCCATATTATCAATACATTCCTGAGATTATACGTGACAATGACAACTACAAGCTATCCTGGGACCGCACTGTGCTCACAGAACAAACAGTGGCACATAATAGACCAGATCTCATACTAGTTAATAAACTAAAGAGACAAACAACAGTAATTGATGTGGCGATACCCAACAACCATAATCTTCGTGTTAAACAGAACGAAAAAATCGCCAAGTACAGGGATCTGGAAATTCAAATACGAAGACAGTGGAGAATGGAAAGTACCCAGATAATACCTATTATTCTCTCTACTACTGGAGTAATTCCAAAGAAACTCCTAGAAAACATAAAAAAGCTAGGTCTGAATGAACATCTCTACAAGACTATGCAGAAAGCTGTAGTACCCTCAACGTCCAGATGTGTACGAAAATTTTTGGGAGATACTCCAACATATCAAGCCACCTAGGGCTCGGTAACACGGAAAGAGTCCCACCAGAGCTCAATCCTTTTGATACCGTAGGTATCTGGGATGAGTCAATTTTCCCCTTAGATGGAGTGTGAGCCGTATGACTAAATCTGGGATACTAATACTCAAAAGCAAACTTAATTTCAAGCACATAGTAAAAGCAATAAACACATACGCAATACCATTTTTCACATACTCATTTGGCTTTATAAAATAGTCGAATACGGAAACTGAAGAACTAATTAGACCAAATAGAACCGTGATAACTAAATAGGCATCAACTACCCCAAATCGTACATCCAACGCATGACACTACCACGCACACAAGGTGAGAGAAGAACATCGTGTTTTGGAAATATCATTCACTACTTAAAGATAAAAAACAGCAAAAAACAAAGACAAAAATATATAGAGCAGCAATTAGACCAGTGATAGCATACGTAGCGAAAGTAATATGTCGTACGAAAATAGATATAAAGAAAATAAAAATATAAATAAAAAGTAAAATATAAAGAAAAAGTAAGAATTATTAAAAGCAAAATGATAAGAATAAACAGCCCAATAAAGCCCGAACAAGGAGAATATAGAAGACTAATGAAGCATGAAATAAGAAATAGAAATATAACCGAAGGGGAAGACATAGTAAAATTTATTAATCCACACAGACTGAGATGGTTTGGACACATACAAAGAAGAGAAAAAGACGCACTAATAAGGAAGATAACAAACCTGAAACCAGTAATAAACAGACCAAAAGAAAAACATGTTCGCATGTTTTAAATAACATTTTTGACGATTAACCATTTTTCATATAAATCCCACTAAAATATTAAATAATACCAGATAATTTAATTTTTAACTGTTCTATCAACAAAAATCTAATATATGATTGCATGTATAAATTTAGTGGTAATACGATATTCACAGATAGCGCCGCTAAGTACCTCTTTGTCGATAAAAATGTTTACATAATAAATATGTGTCATTTTTCAATGATATGGTGTGGATTATGTTCTTGCAAATGCGTAACTTTAATACATTCCGATTGACACAGCGGAGCAGTAAAATATTATACATAAAGATGTTGTTAAAGATATCTTTGCTTATTTGGTCTACTAGGTATTTGATAAAATTACTGTCTACACAACTTGGCAACTCAGCCAATGGATATAATAATAGAAAACTGTAATTTATATTAGGGTTTGAAAATATTACAAAGTCGTCATGTAGAAATCTACGATTAAGTTAAAAAAATTACCACAGTAGTATGCCGCAGTAGAGCCATCTCTAGGATCAGAAACAAATTAATCGAGGGTGAAGATCAACCTTAAAAATATTTATGACAAATATAAAATTGATCGTATTGTCGAAGAAAACAGAAATCACAAAACGCCATTAAAATATTATTTAGGAAAGTTTTGAAAAAGTACAAAACAATGGACATTGAAAAAATTCCCTCAATCATGGTATACAATTGGAGAATCATTTTAGGACAGTAGATAACAAGCAGAATGACATTGAACCTATTTCAATTTCATTAAACGATGACTAATAAGATGAACTAGATTATCTTTTTCTTCTTTTTCTGTGTCTGTTTTTTAATGTGCCTCCAGTAAGTTATCATTCCATCGGTTTGGTGGTCTTCCTACTGATCATCTTCCTATTGGGAAATCGTCTCTTGTCGTCTTTACTACTCTATATTAGTTTTAATAGTTGTTTGGTCAGATCTGGTCCTCCCTACTTTATGAGTTTGTTTGGTATTCTGTCCTTTTCTGGTGATTTTCTATTTTTTAATTTCCTTAATGCTTCCTTTCCTCTTCCTTCTCAATATTTATTTTTTCGTTTGTCGTCACCTCTGGTGTTGGTAATTCATTATCGCCACCTTTAGCAAATATGAATCGAAAGTAGTCTACCCATGGTTCCTTCTGAATGTGTTTCGTTTTTATTAGTTTCTCAATTTCTTTTCTTTGTCCTAAGATCATTCTCTATATTTCTTTTTGTGTTCCGTAGAAGTCATGTTTCATATGTTTTGAGAAGCTCTGCCAGTGTCTCCTTTTCATTTGGCTAACTAAATATTCGTTTAAATAATTGATGGATTCGACCGTTACTTGATGGAAATTCATTTTATGTAACAATAAAACACTGAAAACTTTGTTTTCAAACTTCCACAAAATTTATTTTAAATTCTTATCACTACAGCTGTTTCGGCTGATTGCCTTTCTCGAGTGATCTGTTTTTGGTATGGGTTTACACTTTATAGTCTCTAATAAAATAGCTTGAGGAGGGGAGAACAGTATTTTGTTTGCCAATCACCCTTCAGAACACAGGCAGTGTAGATTGTGAAGAGAGAACTAGATGAAAACTAGATTATGAAAATGAAAATTGTATTTTTGGAATATTCTCTTAAACTGCTTATATTAAATACTTTCTTATTAATGTTCACTAAAGGTAACTATGTACTTAAAATTAATAATGTAGTTTATATAATTTGATAGTTGTGGTTACTAACCACAGCTATCAATTCTACCATTTGTCATATAATTCACCCCTTGTCCAATTTTTATTGATTCCTTATTCAAATCCTTAATAAATTTTTGTAACTTTTCCTACTTTTACCTGGATACAAGTAAAATTTCGTTAGTAAGTAGTATCGTCCATTATTATCTAAACTTTTCAATCTAGCTTTTTTAATCTATTGTTAAAGAGTCTTATCAGAACAGCCAATGAGTAAAGACGTTTTTGCAAAGTTAAAAACGCGTTTTGTGAAAGTGTTTTATTTTAATGATAAACAATGGTAAGGTAACTTTATTTCAAATAATATCGACAACTATATAAATAGGCCAGTATTTTATGGCTCCAAATAATTAATATTTTGGCAAACAAAATATTAATTTTCACATCATGGCATCATCATCTACGTCAACTCAACCTAGTTCTGTACCAGACCAACAACCTGTGCAACCTAAAAGTTACTCTTCCGTTAACAGACAACTAACTACTAGTGTTTTTCCATCAAGAAATCAAGCAATCGTATTCGATTCAATAGACAACACTAAAATTGAAGATTACCTTCACAGTTTAAGCCTAATAATTCGACCAATCAACATTATTTTCTGTTCAACGCTATCAAACAACAGAATATGCATTTACTTAGCAAATGAAAAATTGGTCGATGATTTTATTACCAACCACGGAAAAATCAACATTAATCAACAATTCTTGCAAGCACGTCGACTAATCACCCTCAGCCAACGACTAGTACTTTCTAACGTATGTCCGTCCATTCCACACTTAATCTTGGAATTTGAATTGCAAGCACTTGGTGTCAAACTTATGTCACCCCTATCTTTTCTACGGATAGGGACTTCAAGTCCTGAATTTCAGCATATATTAAGCTTCAGGCGGCAAACCTGCATATCCCCTTTAACCAAACATACCTTACCCGATTCTTTTGTTATTACTCATGAGGAAACATCATATAGAAGATACTTATCTCTAGATAACCAGACTTGCCAAATATGCAAAAACTCCAAGCACTTAGCAAAAGACTGTCCAGCAAAGGTATGATACCTTAGGTATCTGTATCAGGCGACACAACTTCTATACCTCACAATATAGAAGTCGGTCAGAACCCTATCGATAATAGTAACAATCAGGTGATTAAAGAAATAACTAGTACCATCCAACAAAAACAAACCCAACTAAAGGAACAAACTGTGCAACATAAAACACCAAGTACAAAACTCATAACTAATCAAATAGAAACAGATCCAGTACCACAAAAACGCACAGTTTCTGAGCGTTCTACACCGTCCCCAACTCCTTCTTCAGAACACCTCTTTGAATTACCAAAATACAAAGAGAAAAAGACCAAATTAAACCAAGAAAAGAAACCAACAAAGACGCTAGAGGAAATGCTGAAACCAACAGAAGAATTATTTAACGACCAAAATTCCAATTATCCCTTAAACTATGAACAACTAATAGATTTCTTCGAAAACTATACAGGATCTTCGGACCCACTAAGTATCGCAAAAATATATACCAATGAAATTTCTGAAGTCACAGATATACTGACAACAATTTACTCTAAATGACAGAAAAATTAAAAGTAGATGCACCCGAATTAGTAATAAAATTCTTCGACAAATTGATCCAAACTTCCATATCGAGGCAGACAGCGATACCTCTGTAGAGACATACTAACATAATAATAGTATTCAACAGTTTAATTCAATGTAATCTAAATGGGTATTACACCCATTTAGAAATGTTGCAAATATTAATCTCAAAATACAGACCAATGATTCTATGTTTACAAGAAACTAATTTTAAAAGCAACACTGTACATAAACTAAAAAACTTTAATTGTTTCTTTAAAAATCGACAACATGCTAAAATAGCCAGCGGAGGAGTAGCGATATACATAAAGAACGACATTGATAGTATAGAAGTACCATTAAAAACAAACCTGGAGGCAATTGCAGTCAGAATCAAAGACGTAACTACCTTTTCCGTATGCAACATATACATTCCCCCCAACCAAGAACTTAACCATAACGAAATATTGGACCTCTTAGATCAAATACCTATTCCACGACTAATCGTCGGAGACTTCAACGCACATAACCCTTTATGGGGTTCAAAAAAATTAACGAGTCTCGGTAGAAAAATAGAATCCCTTCTGGAAAAATTTAACCTAAATCTACTTAAAGATGGACAAGACACCCGTTTCGACATTAGATCGGGTGAAGGTTCTGCTATTGACTTGTCTATATGCAAACCATCAATAACTCATATGCTTTCATGGGACGTATTACTGGAGCCATACTATAGTGATCACTACCCTATTATAATCCATAACGAAGAATCATCGACAGCTATACCTGAAGTAAAATGGAACTTGAAAAATGCTGACTGGAAGAAATTTCAAAACCACATCCAACACAACTTGCATGTCATAAACCAAAACAGTAATGTGAATGAAGAAGTAGATTTTATTACAAAACTGATAATAGATTTAGCAGATAAAAATGTTGGAAAAATTAACTTCGCCAGTAAATTCCATCCAGTTCCTTGGTGGAACCAAGAATGCAAACAAGCAATTCAACAATCCAAAAAAGCGTTTAATAAATTCAAACGACAGAAAAATTAACAAAACTCTTTAGAATTCAAACGACTACGAGCTATAGCCAGATATACTATCAAAAAAGCAAAGCGCGAATCTTGGATAACATACGTTTCAACAATTGACAGTTCTACTCCAATCACAACTGTATGGAAAAAAGTAAAAAGAATATCTGGTACAAAATCGCACAAGTCGATAAATCTGTTAGAGCAAAATAATGTAATATTATATAAATCTCAAAAGGAAATATCAAATATACTGGCATTAGGTTATGAAAAAAACTCAAGCGATGCATACTATTCACCAAATTTCTTAAAGAACAAAATAAATGAAGAAAAATCTACCATAGACTATGAAGACCAAAATAACAGCGAAATAAACTTTCCAATATCGATGGATGAATTAGAAACGGTAATGAAAAATTGTAAGAACTCGTGCCCTGGGCCAGATAATATACCCACTATTTTTCTAAAAAACCTCACCTACCCAGCTAAAGCATACTTACTCAGCATATTCAACCTAATATTCTCGAAAAATGTATTTCCAGAATCCTGGAGAAATTCAATAATAATTCCTATTCCTAAACAAAGTAAATCAAAATCAGATCCCGAAACATATAGGCCAATATCTCTTACTTGTAGTATGTGCAAAATGCTAGAGAAAATAATAAATAACAGACTCATATGGTATCTGGAATCAAAGAAATTAATTATACCAGAACAAAGCGGCTTTCGAAAACCTCGTTCTACTGTAGATAACCTTATTGATGTAGAATCGGAAATACATGAGGCTTTCGCAATCAAACAACACTGTATTGGAATATTTTTCGACATTACATAGTAAAGCCTACGATTCAGTATGGAAATATTTAATTTTGAAAACACTCAGCGAATGGAAAATAAGAGGCAATATACATCATCATCATATAACGGGGGTCCTACGGCGATTGCCGCTTCCCGCATTTCAGCCTCCATCTTTTCCTATCTCTCCAATCTCCCTCTTCTAAGCCTCTAGATTGCATTGTTTTTGTAATTTCTCTTCTCCAGGAATTTGGTGGTCTTCCCCTTTTCCTTCTTTCTGGCGGAACATACATTAAGGCTTTCTTTGGCCACCGCTCCTCCTCCATTCTCATCACGTGACCATACCATTGTAATTGCCTTCCTTGTATTCTATCTGAAAGAGTATCTCTAATTCCTGTACGGTTTCGTATTTCCTCATTCCTGATTCTTTCCATTCTCGATACTCGACATGACCTTCTAAGATAATCCATTTCCACAACGTCTACTTTATCTCGTTCATTCTTTGTCATCGTCCAACATTCGGCACCATATGTGGTAATTGGTTCTACAATTGCTCTGTATACGCGAAGTTTGGTATGCATCTTTATTTTATTAGACCACAGTAATGAATTCAGTATTCGTATGCATTTTTTCCCTTGGGTTATTCGGTTTTGTACATCTATCTTAACTCTGCCATCTGCTGATATGATGCTTCCTAGATATTTATACTGGTTGCAGCCTTTTATGACTGCGTTTTCAAGCCTTAGATCTGTGGTATTTCCTCCAATTTTTAAATATTCTGTTTTGCTTATGTTTACAGTAAGCCCCCATTTGGCATATTCCTCAAATAATTTTCGATTCATATAATTTATATCTTCCTCATCGGTTGCAACCACCACCTGATCATCTGAAAACAACAATGTATACAGAGTTTCTTGTCCCACTTCGATGCCCATAAATCTACATTTATTTCTCCAATTCCTCAATGCTTCTTGGACGTATATTTTAAAGAGTGTCGGTGACAAACAGCATCCTTGCTTTAGGCCTTTAGTGACTTTAAATTCATTTGAGGTTCTGGTTCCAATTTTTACACAACTAACTGCATTTTCGTACAATTTATATATCGCTCGGATATACGTCGAATCCAATCCGGACCTTTTGAGGACCTCAAACATTTTCTTTAACGGGACACTATCATATGCTTTCTTAAGGTCTATAAATACCAAATGGGTCTCTCTACTTCTTTCGACACGCTTTTCAATTATTTGTCGTAGGATAAATATATTATCAAGGCAGGATCTCCCGGTACGAAATCCGCTTTGTTCTTCAATATCTTGTATCTGTCTTTCAACCCTCTTCTTTAATATTCTGCCGTACAACCGGCCCACAGAGCTCGTCACACTAATACCTCTATAATTGGAACAGTCTCTTTTATTTCCTCTTTTATATATGGAGCTTATATAAGATTTATTCCAATCTCTAGGAATTTCCTGGTCTCCACACATACATTTATTGAAAAGGTCTACTATTAATTCTAAAAGTGCAGTCGGCCCATATTTAACCAGCTCTATGGGAATGTCTCCAGGCCCTGCGGCTTTTCCGTTTTTAACCTCTTTTAAGGTTTCCGTCAATTCAGATAATGTTATTATAGGGATTTCCTGTCTTTCGTCTCTGTTGTCTATTAATTCCCTTATCTTTTCCCATCTGTATTCTACTCTATCCTCTTTCAGCAGTTTCGTATAATATTCTTCCCATTCATTTAACTTTATGAGAGAAATGTTGTCTTCATTTTTCTCATTTTTCCTAAACTGTTTTAATGTTTTCCAAGCTTGCGCCACTTTTGTTCCACCCATAAATCTGTCCAGTTCATCACACTTAGCCTCCCAGTTTATATTTTTCGCCTTATCCACGTCTTTTTTAACTTCTCTATTCCATTTAGCGTATATTTCTCTGTCTTGAGGATCTTTGGATTGAAGCCATATGTGATATGCTTGTTTTTTCTTGAGAACTTTCTCTTCTAGTTCCGTTGACAACCATTCAGGTTTTCCTTTTTTCCGATTTTCAACTTTTCCCAGTGCTTCATTTGCCGCTTCATGAATATATTTTTAATTACCTCATACAGACTTTCAGGGTCTAAGTCCTTTGTTTCTATATTTTTTATTTTCTGAGCTATTCTAATTTTATATAAGAACTTTGTCGAATCTTGTTTAAAGCTTTCCAGGTTATATTTTATGTTTTCTATGGTTGTTCCTATGTCTGTTACTTCATCATTTTTGTGACTTGATTGTTCTCTCTTAAATGTCACCATTACTTTTGCAATAATCATATGGTGGTCACTTCCACATTCTGGCCCTCTAAACACCTTCACGTCCTTCGTTTTTAGTTTAGAATCTTTACGATGAATGAAATAGTCAATTATTGATTTTAAATTCCTGGTAGGCTGCGTCCATGTAAATTTATGTATATTCTTATGGGGGAAGAAACCATTTAATATTTTCAAAGAATGTGCCTCGCAAAAATCTATTAATCTTTGGCCATTGTCATTCAGAATGTCTTCTCCATATCTCCCTATGATTTTACTGTTGGAGCTCTTTCCGGTTCTTGCATTAAGATCACCTAAGATCCAAATTTCTTTCTTCTTATTAATTGTGGCTAGAACAGTTGTTAACTTGTTAAAGTACTCTTCCTTGCTGTCAACCCTTGAGTCATCCGTCGGTGCATATGTTCCAATTACCACTATTTCATGGCCATTTTTCTTAATTTCCATGAGGATAATTCTTTCATCTATTTCTTGCCATGATTTAATACATTTTTTCAGTTTCTGATGTATTGCTATAGACACTCCCCTTTTAGCTCGTTCGCTCTTTTCTACGCCACTATAGAAATGCAGGTATTCGTTTATCTTTTCATTTCCTCTTCCTTTTTTCTTTACTTCAGTTAATACACAGATGTCTAGTTTCATGTTACTCAGTTCACGGAAGACCTCCTCTTGTTTTGTCCTTATTCCTTGTATGTTCCAAGCACCCAAATTCATAATCCATTTTCTTTGCGAATTTCGTTTATAGTTTAATCCGTCCGAATTCCAAGGCTTTTTGCTGAAATTTTTAACTTTGATCATTTTTCCGAGTATCGAGGAGTTGGCCCGATGCCTCAACCCCCAACTTGGAGGACCAGGGTTTTAAATCAGAGTATCCTTCTCTTAGATAAGTTGCCTTCTCTACGGCTTAGGAGTCCTATCTACCCCACCTGTTGGTCCGCGGGTGGTATTTTATTTCCCACCTACCCGCCGGCCTAGCTGCAAACAGGCCGGTGAGGGCATTCCCCTATCCGCCACCTGGGGACGCGCTCTCTAGGGTTACAGGTTCCCCCGAGAGGAGGCAATATACTCAAATACATATAAAACTTATTAAAAAATAGACAATTTCAGGTCAGAGTAGACGGCGTATATTCCTCAAAATCAAGAAAATGGTATACCACAGGGTTCGAACCTTAGCACTACTCTGTTTCTTGTAGCTATGAATTCTATTACCGCAAAAATTAAACATCCTGTAAAAGCTAGGCTATATGCAGATGATTTAGTTATACTTTGTAGAGGAAAGAACCTAACAACCATCCATAACCATGTCCAAAAAGCCATAAATCAAATTGAAGAATGGTTATTCACAAGTGGTCTTCAGTTCAATACCCTCAAAACCAAAGCATTATGGTTTACGAAAAGTCACCAAATACAACCTAAGAACCTATATTTAAATGAAGAACAGCTTAAATATGTAGACGAAGTTAGATTTCTCGGTATGATCTTTGACCAAAAACTAACTTGGAAGAAACATTTAGAATATTTAAAAAAGACATGTCAGCCTGGAATAAATTTGTTACGATCACTCGCAAACAAAAAATGGGGCGCCGACTCTTCTACATTACTACATATCTACAAGGCTTTAGTACGCTCCAAACTGGACTACGGCTCAATTGTTTACAACTCCTCCAAAAAATCGTACTTAAAAACAATAGAAGTTATTCAAAATACAGGCCTACGAATTTCCTTAGGAGCACACTACACAAGTCCAATACAAACTCTATACTGGGAAACTGGAGAGGTTCCTCTCGCATTTAGAAGACAATATCTAAGTCTTTCTTATGCCGCAGCAGTATCGTCTAATCAAAATAATCCTGTTATACACAACGTATTCACTGACCGCTTCAAAAGTTGTTTCCAAACTTCAAATCGAACTGATCACCCTTTCTATTACCGCCTACATACCTACTTGTTAACAATGGGTATTTATTTTCCAGACACCTACGATATCTCCTCAATTCAAACCCCTCCTCCTTGGACAATTCGACTTCCCTCTACTGACACCAGCTTATTGCGCCTAAACAAACCAGAAACGCCAGCAAGCCCAATTAATCAAGAATTTCTAAAAATATTAAGCAAATATGGTAGCTGTTTCAAAGTTTACACCGATGCCTCCAAAAACGAAGACGAAACTGGGGCAGCAATCTACTCATCAGATTATACAGAAGTTTACAAATTACCTTCATATACAACAATGTTCTCAGCTGAACTATATGCGATACTAAAAGCACTAGTTCTGATAGTTAACAAAAATAAAAAGGGATATATCATTATTACAGATTCTCTCAGCTCAATAATGGCATTAAACCAACTCTACTGTAATCATCCACTACTCCTTCTCATTAAAAATGAACTAAAACATGCAGAAAATATAAACATTAAAGTTAATTTTATATGGGTACCGTCACATACTGGAATCGAAGGAAACGAGGTTGTAGATAAAATAGCAAAAAATGCACCTACTAACCCAAACGCAGAAGAGAATATGAAAGTTTTTCACACCGATCTGAAAACATTCTTTAAAGAAAGAATTAATTCAATATGGCAGGATACATGGAAGAACTCCCCAACCAAGCTGTACGAAGTTGATAAGAATCATAAAAAATTCCCAAAATTTAACAATAGAAGACAACAAGTAACCTTCACACGCCTCCGGATTGGCCATACTCGGTTAACACACAACTACCTACTAAAACGTACTGATAAACCTGTGTGTGATATGTGTAAAAGTGTCTTAATGGTAAAACATTGTTTATTGTAGTGCCCCAAGTACGATGTGCAACGCAAAATGTATAACATACCATCAACATTAAACAGTGCTCTTGGAAAAGACAGTAATACTAAAAATATTTTCGCCTTTCTCAAAGACTGCAAGCTGATATCAAAAAATTTAATATTTTACTGTGTATAGATCTAGGTTTGTTTCTAACTATTTATGTATTGCTATAGTTAATATTCTATTGTTAAGTTCTAACTCTGTGTGGTTGACGCGTGGTTGATGCGTTATATAAGGAAAAAAAAATCTATTGTTACAGAGTTTTTATGATGTAATATTCTTTTGTGACTGTCCTGCTAGTTTATTTTAATTAAATCAATATATCTATAGACAATTGTGTTGTTCTGTAAAGCATTTATTACTGTTCAATATTGTATGATATGAAAATCATATACAATAATCCAGCATTCCTGGACTTTTTAAAATCCAGGAAAGAGTTTTTGATATTCGTTTGCTTTTTCGATTAATAATTTTATAATTAACAAACAGTCAATTATGATCAATTCCATTCTAAATCAAGCTTGTTATTTCGCCTGGTAGCTTCCTCGTTTTAGCTTTAACGTATTTGCTAGCATTTTAATTATTAACTTATCGTATCATTCCATAGAATTTTGAATATATACTTTTTAGATTTTTCTGTGCTTTTGGAAATAATAATACAGGTTTTTTTTTATTAGTTACGTATGTTATTGAGATTTGTGTTTCGTAAATGTTCAACTCACAGGTGACAAATTTACGCACCACTCATTGATTAAATCAAAATATTAAAAAATACATGGTATAAAATACCAAATTGACAATTTATTCTATACACCAACACATAAGAAAAAGACAATAAAAAACAGTTTAAAAGCCACATGTACCAGTCCACTGTGAATTGTGAGGTTAAAAGTAAATGCCATTCCTGGACATTGCAAATGACACCACTTCTTCTTTTATTTTTTTCCCTTTTTCTTATGAAGTACTACTAGTGTGAGATTACCCATCAAAATTTACAAGAAAGTTGTTTGAAGTTCAAAAACCAAAACTGTATACCAAATAATTTGAGATAGACTGAAAGCTGGAACTTTACAATGAATTAGTTGTTGAGACATAATTGGAATTGCGAATGGTTATCAAAATATAATAGGTAGGAGTAAATAGTGCTAAATTGATTTATATTACTCCTTTTGTTCATTGTATTGGCATCCTGAGAATTGAATGCCATTTCTATGAACAGTCTGTTAGTATAGTTATATATATATATATATATATATATATATATATATATATATATATATATATATATATATATATATATATATATATATATATATATATGTAGCTAAAACTCTGACCGATCCACAATTCATTTTATGATATTCTTTGCTAACATGTTTCGCAAGAGCAGATCTTTCAGGATATAGTCTGCTATCACTCCGGTGACTATTTAAACGAGTACCTAAACTGTGTGAGGTTTGTCCCACATATACCAAATTACAGTTGTTACATGTAATCTAAAGACTAAAGTGGTATGGACATGTAAGAAGAACTAGCGACAGCAGATGGATAAAGAGAATAACCGAATGGAGCCCCATAGGAAGAGAAAAAGAGAACGACCTCGAAAATCCTGGAGGAACGAAGTAGATGACGTCATGAGTAAGAGAGGCCTAAACGATGGAAAATGGGGCGAAAGAGAGAGATGCAAACATTAGAGCGAGGGAAGGCAGTGAATACTGTAGAATCCCTGAATATACATACATATATAGACAACGTTGGAACAATCCCTAATGTCATTCTTATCTTTAACCTTAGAAAATATAGATCTTAAAGTTAACGAAGTTCTGAAGGCAATTTTTAATTTTATGATATCTTTAAACAATCTTGCCGGTCTGGGTGTAATGCATTCAACGTATTTTAAAGAAGTATATAAGCAATTGGCATTCGGATCTCCGCTTGTGACAGTAATTTGCAACTCATCATTTTGGCGTACTATGTTCGAAGTCAAACTGAATAATATCTTTGGTGACTAGGGGTTTTGGGTACTAATTATCGATAAAAGCGTTAAAAAGTATTCTCAGGTTTTTCTGATGGAAAAAAGGATCACTAATAGTTGTACTTCTAGCCTTAATTTGGTTCAGCAAATTGATTTTCATTGAATGACGATGATATGACCAAAAGTTAAGAAAACATCCAGAACTCTGAGGTGTTCTATGTCAGTCGATTATCACTGAGTTCAGATCATCCTCATGTTCGATTATAAACTGTAGTAGAGGGTCATAACTAATAAATATCTGTAAAATATCTGTGGAACTATTACTAGGAATAGCCAAGATTAAGTCATTCACATACTTTTTTACAAATGGAATATAGAAGGACAAATCTGGGATCACCATATCCAGTAAATGATCCATCACATAACAGGCCAAAATGGGAGAGATAGTACCTCTCATAGGAGTTTCTTGTGTTTGCCTAAACACAATATTACTAAAGGTGAAATAGGTGTTGTTGAAAAGAAGGAAGATAAGTTTTTGAAACATTCCAAGCTGATATTTCAATAAGAATTAATGAAATTCCAATTGTTTTCAGTAGCTATTAAAGCTGCATCTAGATTACAGTACATTAGTCAACAATGAGACTATATTCAGACTAAAAATAATTTCCCGATGAAAAAAATAAACATTTTCGAAAGCTTGAAACTTATTTAAAAGAGTATACTTATTTCACCGCTGCGTATCCCAATAAACCTTAAAGCTCTCTCTCTCTCTCTCTCTCTCTATATATATATATATATATATATATATATATAATATAAAATTTGTTTTTCTTGGGTTTAGGTGCAATAAATTATATTACATGTGGAACTAGATTTTATTTTCCATAGAAATCAACGTTTCGACAGAGAGCCCTTGTCTTTGTTAAGATTCTAGAATGTACAAGATTAAGAACAAACAGTTATTGTAAAATATGTATATATATATATATATATATATATATATATATATATATATATATATATATAAAGTTTTTAAACTTTTATTTGTCACTTCATTAATGTCAGTATACAATGTACAGAATAACAACAGCGAACACATTATACGAAAAATAATAGACGGATGGAAGGGTAGAATATCAGTAGGAGGTCAAAAAAGAAGTAACTTGGGATATGCTGATATCAGTTTAATAATTGCGGCAAATCAAGAAGAAATGGAAGACATAATATGGACATATGGACTAAAGCTAAATATGAGTAATACAAAGATCATGATACTGGACAGAGCTCGGAATTATCTTCAACACATTAAAGAAATTGCAGGCTTTGAAGTAGTAAATAGTTTCATATACCTGGGGTTCCTAATAACAAATGATGGAGGGTGTGACAGAGAGATACCTAGAAGGTTGAGTATTGCTAGAACAGCTATGATGAAACTGGTAACAACTTGGAAAAATTCTAGCATAACAATACACATAAAACTAAGTCTGGTAAGGGCACTCATTTTTCCCATAGCCACATATAAATCCGAAACGTGGACCTTAAAGAAGGCGGATAAACATGAAATAGACGCTTTTGAAATGTGGGTATACCGCGGCATGTTAAAAATATCCTGGATTGATCATCGCACTTACGTATCGATATTAGAACAACTTACAGTAAAGGATAGATTGCCTAAACAAATACAATAGAGGTATTTGCAGTATTTTGGACACATTGCTAGAAGAACAATGTAATAAAAAAAAAGAAATCCTATTAAGAATTGAACAAGCGAGGAAAACACTCATGAACATAAAAACATTTTTTACAAGCTCAGACCTTAGTCTAGAGCCCAAAATTCGAATGACCAGATATTACGTTTCCTTTGTTTTGGTGTATGGTTGTAAAAGTTGGACAATGAACTCGGAAACAAAGAAAAGAATAGATGCCTCTAAAATGTATATATACAGACAGATGCTGAGAATTCCATGGATACAAAAATTTGCCACTGGTGAGGTACTTTGACGCATAAGTAAACAAAAGGGAAAACTTAACATAATTAAAAGGAGAAAAATACAATACTTGGGTCATCAGTTGAGAGATGAAAAATATGAATTACTCCAAAGCATATTGCAAGGTAAAATGTAGGGCAAAAGATTAGTTGGAAGATGCCAGAACTGGTGTCTAAAAGACATGAGGAGACAGTTTGACCACTCGTTCACAGAAATCTTTCGTGTATCAGTTTACAAAGCAACAATTGCCATTTGGATCGCCAACCTTCGATAGAAGACGAATACTTTTATTATTTGAGCACTTTTTTACATCAGTCTCCTACAAAATATACATCACCTATTGACAATCAACGGTAACGTGATAGAACAAGTAGGTACAGTAGGTACAGTACTTGGGAACTTTGATCAATGAAACCAATGATCATCCTGCAGAAATAAACAAGCGAATAGAGATTGCCAGATCAGCATTTATATAAATGAAGCCACGCCGTGGCTTCAAATTCACACGCACTCTTCATTAAGTCGCACTCTTAACGTGCAAAAATCTAAATTTGAAGATCAGACTACGTACCATTCGCTGTTATATATTTTCCATATTATTTTATGGAGCTAAGACTTGGACATTAAAAAAATATGCAATTTAAAAAGAATCGAGGCTTTCGAACTCTGGTTATACCGCAGGGTATTCAAAATATCATTAACTGATAGAATTAAAAATAAAGAAGTACTGGAGAGGGCTGGCAAAGAGACAGAACTAATCAGCACTACACAAATCATAAAACTGGAATACCTAGGCCACGTGATGAGGGGACCAAAATATGAAATTTCGAGACTCATAATACAGGGAAAGATTCAAGGAAGAAGATCTGTTGGCCGAAGACAAAACGCACGGTTGAAGAATCTACATGATTGGTATCAATGCAGATCGATTGATTTGTTTAGAGCAGCAATTTCAAAAAAAAAAAAATAGCCATTATGGTTGACAACCTCCGTAGAGAAACGGCACTCTAGGAAGAAGAACGTCAATCTCCTAACTCACTAAATTTTAAGTGGATCTATTTAGACTATCAGTGAAGTTCTTATTCCATAAAAATGGTGTAGTAGTTTTCCCGCTACTTTATGCACCTATATGCAAACGCCGGTTTTTAAGTTATCCCTCTTTCACCGATCCTTGTCCATTTTAAAACCATTTTTTTATGTTTGGTTATGGTAATCCAGCTGCCTATTTTTTGGTGATTATTCATTTACTCCTATGTCTAGGTGGTTTTCCTATAGATATTTCTATTACAACCTACGAAGTAACATCATGAATTTTGTTGTTTTGTTATTAATAAATTAAATATATTTTTATTTCTAAATTTAATAAAGTAAATTCCAAAGTAATCCATTATATTCTCTCTCGCCTATTCATATTTTATTCAAATAAACTAAAGTTGTCGTCCTGCTTCAGTATTACACGTTACAACCATTTTTACTTGTTTTCGAGATTCTTCCCCAACCCCGAGCGGGAATTAACTGCGGAACCGAGGTAGAACCGTCGAGTTAACACAATAATCTGCTGGGTTTTTGTACTCCGTTTGTTTTTGGAGAGATGGTCCGCAGCAATATTATCAAATCAAATTTAAATTAAGCCCAGAACTGGAAGTTAATATCCGAATTAGCAAGCGGTCGGAAACAACTGGAGTTTGTGCTTTTTGGAAGGAAAGTCAAATGAAAAACCGGATATATTTCTCTATTTTCTCCAGGCGTGCTTTAGTTGGGACGTATGACTCATTTATCTTATTCCGTTGAGAATACTTTTTACCGTCTGGTTATGGACAGTCGCTTAATTTAAAAGTATTGGTATAAGAAACTCTGTTTCATAAGTCAAGTTGAACTGTAAAATGTATTGCGATAAAATTTCTAGTTAAAAAGTAAATTTATTACTGTAGATTTATTTTGGACAAACATTACCTTATTACTTAATTCGCTGTTTTAAGATGTTTCAGTTTTTAACTAAATAATATACAAATCGTGACTTCTAGCTATAAATATTTCTTGCAATACCTTAACAGAAATAAAAAACATTAATAGAAATACTCCTTCATTTATTAATAATTTTTTTTTAATAATATTTTGTATTTTGAAATCGATTTTCGAAGCGCAAATTAAAACTTTAAAATAAACTTATTTTATAGTAAAATTGTGGCTTATTCTTAATAAAAATACATTGTATTAAGAAGAAGAAAAGCCACAAGAGAAGAAGCTGAAGCAAAATGGCATCGTCACCCGTTATCCCTTTCTCACCGTGGGACCTTCGTTGGCGTGGCTATGGTCCTTTCTTGTTACTAAAAGAAAATCTTAATTCAGTATTAACTGACCATTTACGGAAGTATATACTAAATTAAGATTCAATTATGCGAAAAATTACTTTTTTAATTAGAAATAACAATATTTTACTCCTAATTAATAATAAAAAAGTAACGAACACTAACATATCAAAAAATCGGTTGCCTGTAAAGTCGGTTTTACGGGCGAAGATTTTACGTGACAACGTCTTTTTCTCGGTAGAATATTTATTGATATGAATATTATTAAATTGCACAATAGGAACAAGGAATTGAATGAAAATAAGAATTGCACACATTTTAACTATAGAAATATATTTTGTTTACTAAAACATTGTACATGTAAACTTAAACTTAACTAATTTCTATTTGAGTGATTTTGTTGAGGATAGGACGATGATAGGAGAAATAGCATCGTACCAGTGGACCGATCATGTTTGAGTGGGAGAGAGACGCAAGGCATTCGCCGGTCCGGCGGGCCTCTCTCTCGTTCGGTGACTCATCGTAACAGACGTGAGCGGGCGTTACACTTTTTCATGAGTGACTCCGAACCACAACCTAATTTAAGACGTTGCCACGTCAAAAAGAACACACCATGGTTTAGAGAAAAAGTGACAAAAATGTAAAGAAAAGCAGAAAACCTTTTTACAATACAGAACACACCATGGTTTAGAGAAAAAGTGAAGACAAAATATAAAGAAAAGAAGAAAGCCTTTTTAGAATACAGAACACAACAAACACAGCAGTTATATAACCACTATAAACGAATCCGAAATGAAGCGAATACTTTAGTTAGACAAATAAAAAGGGAACACTGTCAGAGCTTCTCAAAACAGATGAAACACGATTTCTGCAGAACACAAAAAAAAGAAATATGGAGAATGATCAAAGGGCAAAGAAAACTGATAAACTAACTAATAAAAACGAAACACATTCAGAAGGAAACATGGGTAGACTACTTTCGATAATTATTTGCTAAAGGTGACTATAATGAACCAATATACAAACACAAGAGCTGGAAATGTTGACACAAATTTAATCATCAATGACCAAAACTTCAAAGCATTTAAAGAGTTCATATATCTGGGGACATTGGTTAACCCCAATAATAACACATCTGAGAAAATAAAAAAAAAGAATAATAATTGCAAACAGGTGTTATCATGGTCTATCAAAGTACTTAGCTAACAAACCTCTGTCTCAAAAAACTCGTATAAGGCCGTAAAGAACACTGATAGTCCCCGTTCTCACATATGGATCAGAGACATGGACGCTAACGAAAACAGATGAATCCGCTCTATTCATTTTTGAAAGAAAGGTGCTACGCAAGATATTCGGAGCGGTCTGTGAGAACGGAATATGGAGGCGTAGATATAACTTTGAACTGCAGAATATCTACAAGCATACGTTTGGTGGTAAATATATTACCACTATAATTAAGCGAAACTGCCTGCAGTAGGCAGGACATGTAGCCCGGGCCCCTGAATCGAATATAATAAAAAAGATTCTAACAGCGCAACCCGTGTGAATGAGAACACGGGGTAGACCAAAGCTGAGGTGGATGGATGAGGTAACACAAGATGCGGAGAAGATCGGAGTCGGCAACTGTAAAATGCAAGCAAGGGACAGAACAGACAAGCAAGGGACAGAACAGAATGGCGTAGAAAGCTTGAGAAGGTCGAGGCCCTCTAACGGCTGTAACACCAAGATGATGATGATTATTTTAAATATAACTTTCCTTAATTTTCATGCAAATTACTAATACCTGCGGTCATGTTAAAGAATTTTTAAGAGCTTTATAAAGTTTGTGTAAGTATTTCATAAAAAAACTTACCATTTTCTGGTTATTTAACATTATAGGTTTAGATTTTTGTATTCGATGAATAAAAGTCTACTCTCTAACAGCCATAACTTTGTTAATATTAAGTTTACGCTAAAAATAAAAAACAAATCTCTTTGTTTTATATTCCTCATTTTATATCCAAAGAGTTTTTTCTGTAAAATTTAAAGTTTTGGAGTTATTTGCAAAAAATCGTTTAAAAATATGTTTTTGTGTAAAATTTCAGTCACAAATAATTGCAAAATTATGGGCTGTTTGAAAACTTTTAACGAAGTTTTTTTTGGTAAACTTTTTCCATTCCCGATTTAGGGTAATCACCACCCCCAGAGGAAAAGCACATATTGGCATTGGATAGATTTTGATTTTTAAGCTATTTTCTTTTTCTTCTTCAGGTTCCTTCTCCTATCGGAGGTTGGAAATCATCATCGCTATTTTAATTTTATTGGCCGCGCTTCTGAATAATTCTAATGAACTGCAACCGAACCACTCTCTCAAATTTCTTAGCCAGGATATTTTGCGTCGTCCTGGGTTTCTCTTCACTTGTATCTTCCCTTGCATAATTAATCTAAGTAATACGTACTTCTCGCCCCTCATTATATGACCTAGATATTGAATCTTTCTAATTTTAACAGTTTTTATGACTTCACATTCTTTTTTCATTCTTTGTAACACCTCTATATTGGTTACATTTTCAGTCCACGATATTCTTTGGATTCTCCTGTAGCACCACATATCAAAGGAGTTTAATTTTTTGATTTCAGACTGTTTTATGGTCCATGCTTCCATGCCGTATAGTAAAGTAGAAAAAACGTAACAACGTAGCATTCTTGTGCGGATCTCTAGATTAAGGTTACGGTTGCAAAGTAAGTTCTTCAATTTTATGAACGTGTTTCTTACCATTTCTATTCTAGATCTGATTTCTTTTGTTTGATCTCCATCTTCGGTTAGCCACGTTCCTAAATATTTATATGTTGTTACTCTTCCGATCGTTGTATTATTGATGATCAGGTTATCTACATTTAGTGTTTTTTTTTTGAGAATATCATTGATTTCGTTTTACATGTTTTATTATGTACTGTAGATCTTTCATGTCACTTGCAAATATGACCATATCGTCCGCATATCCAATATTATTAATGCTATTTCGGTTGACCAAAATACCTTCCACAATATCCAATAAAGCTTCTTGAAATATCACTTCACTGTAGACGTTGAATAAGAGTGGTGAAAGTATGCACCCTTACTCAAACTCGAACTCCTCTAAGTATACTTACTTCCTCTGTCAGTTCTCATTCGACCCTTATTCTTGCTTTCTGATTTTGATACAGATTCGATATAATTTGTAGATCTCTATTATCTATGTTTTTGGTCTTAAGAATATTTAAAAGCTTTTCATGCTGGACTCTATCAAAAGCTTTTTTAAAGTCTATGAAGCAAGCATATATGTCCTGATTTATATCCAGACATCGTTGTGTTAAAACATTGACTCTAAGCTATTTTCTACGCACTGTCAAAATTTCAAGTAAACCTGTGCATATAAAAAGAATTCTGAGCAGAAAACTGTCATATTCTGGACCATATAATTTTCAGGTAATCTAGATAAATGTTGAATGATCCAGCTCTTTTTTTAATTTTTAAAATAATTTTACCTGGCCCTAAGTATGTCCGATTTTAGCTGCGAAAGTCAGACAATATTGACCAAAAATTGAATATTTTTTAATGTGTTAATTTTTTGACATTCAGTATTAAAATATTTCACCGAACCCGTAGTTCGTATGGTGTATTTCTGTTCTTTCGAAAAAAGTCCCTGATTTTTTCTAAAATTTTATTTTAAGTTTGACAAACTGTTTACCCCTATATGCGTGCAATTGACGCATGCGCACATTCACGCAAATGTGAAAATGCTTGCTTTATGTTGGAAAGAGCGCAGATTTATCAATTTATTTTATGAATTTCTAATTTTCGATAATTATTTCGAAGCATTAAATAATTGATACTGATATTATTAATGGACAAAAGATATCTTATTTACTAACCTCCTTTGTATTTTTTTGTATTTTCGGATCAATATTACAGAATCGATTATTTAGTTCAGTGGAGTTGATTATCTTTAGTCGCAAGCAAGATTAGCAACATTGAACTGTGACCTATGGCTTTCCAATGATAATATTTTAAAAAATAGTTGATATAAATATCAACTTTTTGACTTAATAATAAGTTCTAGTTTAAGTGTTTGTGTACAAACGCAAATAAAAGAATTTTCAAATAAAAGAATTTTCCTAAAACCTAAACGATTACATATATTAATAAAACCTATACTAGCCATTTTGTTGTAATAGTTATGACTTTTAATATGGAATTAGAAGTTCAAATATCCTTAAATAATATACCTTACTTTCGATTTAGTTTACTTTATTTTTCGTTAGATAAAAAGGACAACAAAATTATCTTTTTCGGCCTCTGAATGTACCACACACAATTTTGAACATAGGCAGCTCCTTTAAATTTGTTGTGTATAATTTAGTGTAAACAGATAATATGGAACCTACGGTTTAACGTCGGCTTCTAGCATATAATGCTTATGATCACGGCAAAAAATAAGGACAAGCGAAAGATATCCAAAATCCGATATGAATTACAACATGGAATATCAGGTCGCTCAACTCAAGCGACCAAGAAATAATCCAAGTGCTGAAAGAGAAACAAATCGACATTTGCGCTACACAGGAAACAAAAAAGAAAGGAAAAGGACAAACAAAATTAAGTAAATATCTACTAATCTACAGTAAAGTAGAAAAAAAATAAAGCCAAAGAAGATGTAGCCTTACTGAAACACTAGAGGTACCAAAATTACATCAAAAAGTGTCAATGCATATCAGAAAGGATTTTAACAGTAAAGATAATAATGGAGAAGGAAGATCTAAACAAAATCGGAGTATACGGCCCAAAAAATAACAAGCCTTAAACAACAATGGAAATATTTTATGACCAATAACAACAAGTAAAATATCAAGTCAGAGGGAAGATGATAATATTGGGAGATTTTAATACTCGAATTAGCAATTAGGTAATACCTAGAATTAAGCAAAAACAAAACGAGAATGTTAAAAACGAAAATCGTGAACTGATGAACTGATTTCTTTGACGATAATATCATCCAGCGTACATTTGAAGCATTTAAACTGTGTTTTTGCCTTTCTAGCTTCTCTTATTAAGAAAGATATTTGGACCTATTAACGAAAACGGAATATGAAGATCCAGGTATAACCATGAACTCTACCAACTGTTCAAAGAGACACCGATCTCAGAATTCGCTAAACTTCAGACACTTCGCTGGGCTGGTCATGTAGTAAGAATGGAGACAGAAAGATTGCCGAAAAGAGCCCTTGATAGTAAAATGCAGGGCACAAGACCAAAAGGAAGGCCACGGAAAAGATGGGAGGATGAAGTGGCAGCGGACGCGCAAAATTTGCTAGACGTGAGAACCTGGAGAAGATCGGCGCGGGATCGACTAGGTTGGAGGCATAGTTTGAAGGAGGCGAAGGCACGGTTTGGGCTGTAGCGCCATTGGAGAGAGAGAGCTTCTCTTATTGGTCCTGGTAACTTCAAAACAATATTTGTTGCACGAGTTTTTGAATTAGGCGCAGGATACATCTGACTCCACTTTGATTTTTTTGTCTTTGCCAAGATAGTATTTTTTAAAATATCGCTCAACATTATAGTCATCTGAGCAGCTATCGTCATCACTACCACTTATATTCGGCTCGTATTCGTTCCATATTGCATTATTCCATTCTATCAACATTTTTTCAAAATTAGAGTCGACGAATCTTACAAACATAGGGACTTGCGATATATGCCCCATTATCAGGCCACAGTACAAAGGTCTTTGTTTTAATAAAAACTAAAAGCTAAAAACAACATAAAACAAACAATAAACACACAATACAGAACAAAAGTTAAAGTCAAAACCAATTAAATCAAAATTATGCCAGCAACTATAACCCTAATTGAGTAAGAAAGTTGATATTATATATAAAATATTTAATATTCAATAAGAACATAACTAATATTTAATAATAAAAACATTCGATAAAGTGGAATTGCGATTCTGTGCATCACAACCGTCAGTGTAAAGGATAATAAATTTGTTGTTTGGATTCATGTTTGGTAAGACTTTGGTTAATAAAAAAGTGCAAATAATCAAGACAAAGCATGTCGCCTTTATCTCTCCTTGCCCCTCGTGCCATAAAAAACAGTAATAATCCTTTGTATAAACATCAAAAATAGTAAAAATGTGAAGAACCAATTTAGTTTTATAATAGAGCACAGACACGTTTGACTGTGAGCACAATAGAACAGATTGAAGATCCATAATCAAAACTTGATTTAGTGACTCCTTGTCTTTTTTTTTTTTCATTACTTTCTCATCTTTTTTAATTCTGTGTTCTTGATAAATTAACTCTGAAAGGTTTTGTGTTCGATATCCTACATAGATATTACATTTGTTTTTTTTTGGTACTGAATAAAGACAAATCCAGCTCATTAAAAATATATTTAAATAGGGGCAATCCAGCCAGTTCTGTTTTCGTATTTGTTAACCAGAAATTTTTGTAAAAGTCATAAAATTCAGCTTTGGTTTTTAGGTGTGGCTCAAGATATAGTTTGAAAAAAGATTTTCGACAATAATGAGACTCTAGCTTTGGCAAGTTGGTAAAAAAATCTCTAATCTTTTTTCTCATTATTTTCTAATTGCTTCATATTGTCGAAATCATTACTTTTTGTAGTTTCTACTCAATCGTTTTGTTTGGTGTCTGGAGAATTGAGGCTTCCATTTAAACAATGAGTAATTGTTCTCATAGACACACCAAGTAAGTTGCAAAACATGGTTTTGCATACTCTTACTCTTTTCTTTTTCTTGTCTAGAAAGAATGAAAAAGAGCATTTTCTTCGATTTGGTGGCTTTTTTGATACTTAAGGCGATCGCTCTTCCACTGACAAATACTTATTTTTCTTCCCATGTTAAACTTCAGAATTTTTGAAATAGTCGTCTACGGGGAGCTACGGGTCCCAAGCTAACTGCAGCCCAGAAGGAAAGGCGATTAGAATTTGCTCACGAACATCTGGATTGGGACGACTATCAATGGAGTCAGGTATTATTCTCCGATGAAAGTAGGACCTGCCTACATGGCAACGACAAGAGACGTCAAGTCTATGGAAGGCCATGAGAGCGATTTGCTCAATTTTGTATACGAGAAATTGTGTTATGAAGGCGATTCTTGTATGTTTTGGGCAGGCAGTTCTATGGATGGGAAAACCGAGTTGATTTTTGTAGCTGGTGGAGGACGTGGAGGAGGTTTAACGGTGGATCTTAACATCAGAGACATTTTTGAGGAATATGTGGTTTTATACGCGGGATTTATTAGTGATGCCTTTATTTTGATGCACGATGCCATATCGTACGAGTCACCACCACCTATCTATCTGATATCCGTATACCTACATTAAATTGGCCTGCTTTAAGCTCGGACATAAATCCAATAGAGCCTGTTTGGGATGAGCTTAAACGAAGGGTCCGGAACAGAAATCATGCACCAAAGAGCATAATAGAATTGAGAGCTACGCTTAATGATGAATGGGAAGCAATGACTCAAGAATTTATTAGAAAAGTCATCCGATTCATGCGAACTCGATTGGAAAGTGTAATTAGGAGTAGGAGTGGTAATATCAAATACTGAATAATTAGGAAATTCATTTTGTAATTAATCATTTCTCTGTTCATAACGTCTTTATTGCATTAGTTCCAATGATGAATATTTAGGAAACTCTGTTTATATTGAATATTGTTTTAATAATGCGTCTTCCAAATAATGCAATAGCAGTTTTTGTAAGTTCAATAATAAAGTTATTGTTTGCACATTACATTTTTTTATTTTCATACTTCTTACATTGAAACAGAAGGTGTAATCTCAAATCTCGCTTTTGAGTCGATTATTTTGCACTCAAGTGTATATATTGTTATGAAATTAAAGCTCCTAAACAGTTTTTTTTATATGAATAGTATGAACATAAAACAAAATGACAATATTGAATATACCACATATATATTTAACTCAAACAATTGTATTATTGTTGTTAATTTAATAGTTGAAACTAGATTCAACAATAAGAAAGAAACTAAAAGAAAAAAAGCAGAATTCACAGACATGTAACAAACCAATAACGACTATATTGTATCACCAGATTTAATTAATGTTTTCAAAATAATTTTATTATTATTATAATTAAAACCAGTTGGTTTATTATAAACAAATTTAGCATAAGAGAAATAAGATTCTTTTAATACGTGAGTTATTATAGCCACTGAGTTATAGTTGGTTGATAAACACTTTTCAATTAAAAAAAAATATATATATATAAAAAAATTAAACCAAAAACAATTGTTGATCATGAAATTGATTATGATTTAAACTTAAGTTATTGTTCGTTATATATATTATATTATTTATGTAAGAGAGACTTACAGAATAAGCCAATATAGCCACAACATAAAGATACAAAAAGCAAATATCAACCACTTCGGATCGAGTGGAAATAAAAACCATAAATTTGTATTTATTAATTTCATTTTTTATTATAATCCAAATTCTAATATAATACAAGTCAATAGAATCTTCAACAGTCCTAAAACAGATAAAATATTTAAGTCATTTATTCACAAAGTAAGAAGTTTCAATTTGTTAGTAAACATAGTTAACATGGATAGAGCTCGGAAAATAAAACGTGTTAGGAGGTGAAATAGGATATAGCTCATAAATAAGAGTTCAGAATGATATAATCTTTAATGGACAGGTAATCTGAAGACAATTATCAGTGATTCAATATCAAAAGTGCTTTCAGATAGCTTTAAAATTAAATAAAAGCAAAATAAAAGCAACTAATTCATGTTAAAATTGGTGTATGTCAAATTTGATAGTAAAAATTTTAATATTTAAATTATCATTTATTGTAGAAATTATATGTCAAAAGAAAGCTTAAATTCTCTAGTATTTGTTTCAATTCATTTCAAAAGTCAATATAGTTCTCAAGATTTAACAATTTATTAAAATTTAAAATATTTTTTATTTTAATCATAAATGTCAAAAATATACAAAAATCCTGTCAGATCTTTAAAAACATTGTCAAAATGCTTGGAGATCTGGTAAGCAATGAAAAATAAAAGATAGAAAATCAATAGTTACGAAGAGTCCAGAAAATTTTTGATTTTTCAGCAGTCACAATTTTTCAAAAGTATTTTAAAACCTTAAAAAAGTCCTGAATTATAACAAAGCATATTCAAATTACCTTGCCGATAAGAAACCATCGTTTCTGATTAAATTTTAGCAAAGCCTGCAGATTAACAGTATATTTTCCGATAAGGTAATTGTTAGCAGTCATCATAAAGAGGTCAACAGTTACCAGAAAGGTGAGTTTTTTCCACTCATTTGAATTCTCGCTGAATAAAGAGACCGTTTGGTGTTTATTTTTGACTGAAGATCATTTAAAATTCATTTTGGGTACTTATAAATATTTCTCAACCATTGGAGAGATAATTCTGATAGTTTGCACAGAGAACATTATTTTATATCACAATTTTGCGGCCCTAATCCATTAGAAGACGTTACTGAAAGATCTTTGTTATTGAAGATTTCCATAAAATTTTCAGAGAAGGGATTATCTGAAAGACGAAAGTGAACTTTAATAAAGTTAAACGCAAGTTTTGAAATTTCTTTAGAAATAATCTTACCTTTTTAAACAGCCTATATCATTCTAAATCATTTTTGTGTTAAAAAAAAATAATTTGAAGTCAAGTTCACAAAAATTTTATTATCGCTTTTGTAATATTAACCAAATATAATTCGCCGTTTCTTTTGCTTCCTAAAATCATTAAACAAAACAGTTAATCGATATTAAACTAAAAATTGAAGGATTATAAACCTTTGTTTTCGCTCTAAAAAGATAGTAAGTGAGGTTATAAATACTTTGACAAACAAACACGTATTAGATCAAGTATTTCTTGTTGCAACTTCACAAAACACTAATTTTATATACTTACTTCAATATTGTATTACGTCATAAATCTAAATCCATTCATATTAGTATTAAACGGTTAAGTATTGGTTTATTTATTGGAAGAATCTTAAATAATTTTTTTTATATATTATACAAGATATCGTTGTGTAATATTTAATTGATCATTTGTGAATAATTGCACAGTACATTAAAAATAAAACTTCTTGTGTGGTGATTTTTGCTTTATATAATTTTGTATTTCTTTATCAAGCACTACAGGTCACAGAACTCGCTTGAGTTAAGAGTCTGCATGTTCTAAGAAAAATAAGTAAAAATTCAAATTCAAAATACAGCACGTTTCTTTCTATACTTTAGATAAACAAACGAAATTTTCTTTTATCAATAATAGAAAAGATTTACTTTGCATAAAAAAAGCAGTATCCTGTGAGATTTAGAGAATACAAGGTGAGTAGAATAAATGTTTGTCAAATTTTTTTTATATTTTCAGGCGTTCAATAAATTTTATTAAAAGCATTTATAAATTTATCAATATTACAAATTAATCAACTTAATCAACTTATCAAAAAAAAAATCTTTATCTTCATAAAGCTAGCCGGTAAATAAGAGCAACTTGTAGTTTTCTTACATCGCATTCACATATTATAACAATATATATATATATATATATATATATATATATATATATATATATATATATATATATATATATATATATATAAAAATAAAAAAAAAATAAAAAAAAAAACGATGATGTGGCAACCCACAGAGAAGAGGAAACGAGGAAGACCACCACAGAGCTGGAACCTGGGAGTTAGGAAAGCGATTAGCGCTCGAAATCTGGACGAAAACCTAACTCAAGACAGAATACAGTGGCGTTTGGGAGTCGGACAACGTCGTAAGACGTTATAAAAAACCGAATATATATATATATATATATATATATATATATATATATATATATATATATATGTATATATATATATATATATATATATAGAAAAGAAATTTAATCTTTGCAGATAAGTTAAATAGTAAACTCTTAAATATTGGGGAAATCTGCAAGAAAGACTCTAATGAGTATCAATTGTTTCGCCGAACGTTTTCGCCAAAGAGAATTAATTTGGCTTCTTCAGGGCTGAAAGAGAATAAATTATAATTAGCTACCATATATTATCTATTAAAACATTATTGATCTTACCGTAACTTAGAATTGTAGAGTTAGAAAATTAAAAAACTTTGCTAGTAACATAGTGGTGTTTTTTGTTACTATGTGCAAAAAAAGTTTTTTTCAAGGTTTGAAATGTATGGTAGCTTTGAACTTAACTCGCACAGGTATACCCAAGGTTAATCGAAAAACCCAATGTAACTACATTTAAAAGGAGGTAATTCTTTGAATTGTCAGCAATAACTAAATTTTTGATTTTTAGAAAGTTTAAGTGAGGTTCTGTTTTGGCCAGAACGCAAGCGCTGACAAATTCAGTAGTTCTTATGAATCTTTATGTCGTTAAGGTTCATTGGTGAAATACGAATGAAATTAAATCCCAGTATAGGGAAATATTCTTTTGATTTTGTTTATTTAATTATATTCTATTGTTCATGCATTATTATATCTTATTGAGATGTATTTAAGAAAAGCAAGGGAAAGTTATCTTTTTTTAGTTAATGAAAATTAATTATAAAGGTTGGTTAGTTGTTAATGGATATATCAGTCAAATTAGTTATCTGTGATGTTGTATTGTTCTTGGTATCTGATTTAAGTAAGAAGTGGTATATATCGCTTAGATTCTTAATGTCACTCTTAATCTTTCTCCATTAATGTTTGGCTTTGTGCATACCTTGTCCTATGATATTGAAATTTAATGATGTAGAGGTAAAATTAAAAAGGAACAAAAATGCGACAGTACACTCGAAGTTTGTTCTGCTCTCCCTTTAATTTATTTCTAAAATCAAAACACATGCAAGAAACCAACAAAACAAATTTTAATATGAAACTGGCATAACCTTATATGTAACCATATGCAACGAAAACTGAAACGTGCCTAATGCCCGTGCCTAATTTTAAGAGAATTTAACAAAAAAACACACCAATATGTACTTTTTTACTTACTTACCTGAACTATTTGACAACTAATTACAATTACTGTCTTACTAAAAAATCTTGTTTTTAAACGTGTAAATGCAATAATTATAGATGCACGTTATTAAACCACGTTCACAATGTAGAATGTGTGGACGGACTTACGCAAAATTCACGTTGCTTCAAATAACGTTGGATGTAGGCAACATTCAAATCCATATCTCGTGGCACCATTTACTAACTAATAGCTAAAATATTTTGTAAAGTAATCCAGTTTATACCGTTTAACAAGATGGAATTAAAATACGAATTTTCTTAAAAAGTGGACTTACGCAATATTCACATGACGTCGATGATATGACGGCCACATACGAGTATAATATATAGGTATATATGGATCATAATCTCAAATGCAAAAATTTACGTGCGTAGAATGTTTCTCAAATAACTTATAAATCAATCTTTGTATTACATCCATCCGGAACCCCGCTACCCTTCAAAGGTGTTAGGAAATCACTAAAATGGCTATAGAAGGATGTCTCCCACATGACCCATTGCTACATGCAAAAACAGGAAGTTACAACGGGGTCACAACGTAACGCATCTGGTTATACCATCGTGGTTGGGATTTGTAACGTATGCAGTCAAGGAAACACAAAAACCAAATGACAAGAATAAGTTGCAAAATCTGTAAAAAGTCGGTGTGATCAACATTCAATAGCCAGACCATAAAATATTTGAGCTATGCATTTGAGTTTTATTCTCCTTCTTCTTTAGGTGCCGTCCTCTTAGCGAAGATTGGTGATGACCTCTGCAAAGTCTTCCCTATTTTGGGCTTTCCTTATTAAACTTTGAAAGTCTAATCCTGTCCAATCATTGATGTTGCGCAGGCAGGTCATTTGTCGCCTACCCGGGCCGCGTCTGCTAATGAGATGATGAGTTTTATTGACAATACAAAACTTAGTAGTTTTCATAAATGTGTTATAATTATAATACAATTTATACGTGAGTGCATCTATATCTTTTGAGTAATTCACGTGGATAAAAAAAATTATTTTAATTTTTGTACCCAATTTCTTGTAAGAAAATAGTCACGTGGATCTTTTTAAAAATTAAATGGGTAGAAAGTAAACAGCAATAGCTACATGTGAACCTTTCCAGTAATTTTAACGTCAAAGAGGAGTCGCCAATGGCAGAAGGGAATGAAATACAATTGTTAAAAGAAAAAAAATACTATTCAAGTACATTGAAGTATAAATACACATTACTAATAATTCTGTATAAAATATTGAAATATTATTTCTAAATATTATTGATAGTCTATTATTAGGACCATTATTCTATTCTTACGTGTAAATTTTCCTAGCTTTTGCTGATTATTGTTCTTTTTATTTTGCCATAATATTCATAACTGTATATTTCTTTTAATTATATAAATAACTTACTAGTGCCTAATGCTAACATAATATTAACCTACGTATCAACCATTTACCTTATATATTTTTTAGTTACGAATTGGGATCTCACTAATACAGAATCGTATTGTGTGTGACAGCATTTGCGTTTCCCAGTGAATTATTACAAATTACAGTTGGTTGTTGTTTGAGTTTAACCATCATTTTTATATCAGCATAAACAGAAGAATTTTCTATTGCCAGTGGTGTTTTTATTTCGTCATAAAGTGCATCAGAGACCCCATATTTTGGATTATATACAGATTGCAAGGTCAGTCTTTTTATTTTGTTTATATCTATTTACGGCGATTCACTCCCACTGCTGCTCCCACCATGTCGACCTGCGCTAACTGTTCAAAGTCAATCGATAATCGAGATTCATCAAAACAACTTTAATGTGAAGCCTGTAAACAGAACATACATCTAGCTTGCACTGATCTAGGAGTCGAAGATCGCGTTACAAGGCATAAGCTACGTGGAATTAAAATTCTTTGCAACAACTGCTGCTCTAATATCAACAGTTTTGCTAATTTAAAGATGCTCTTAAGAGATCTAAAAAAAGATCTTTAATCAAAAATTATTCCAATATATCAAAAAGCTAATGATATCAGTGAAAGACTTTTGCAGATCGAAACCTAGTTATCTATTGAGGATCATTCTTCATCTCCAAAATTTACAGATACCATAGCAAATGAAGCAGTTGATCGCATTAACCGGGCTAAGAATATTTTTGTTGGGGGTGTACCATAAATTGCAGGAGACATTTAAACAAAGAAAAATCACGATGGTAGAATATTAAAAAATATTTTAGATACTGTAATGCGTAACTCCACCCTGCCACATTTTTCAGGATTGGAAAACCAAACAATTGCTTCCCTAGGATGATAAAGGCCATTATGCAAAATGAACATGAAGCCAAACATATTTTGAAAAACAAAAAGAAACTTTCTCAAAGCGTCTCTTTAAAAAACGTTGCCATTATCGACGATAAGACTCCGAATCAAATAGAATGCCCAAAAGAACTTCGAGTGGAATAGAACAGAGCAAATCGAATGGAGAGGAAAATTTAACCATAAAATATATACACGGTAGCCCGAAAATTGTAAACTTTTGTCACTGATTCTGATATTTCAGGTTTTCATAATTGACCCTGTTTCTATACTAATCTAGCTACTTTAAATTCCAAATTTAATGAATTTTTATGCAACATTCAAAACCTAAATTCTCAAATACTTCTTATCACTGCAATATGGTTAACACCAAATGATCTTGACTCTCTTTATAACATTGATAATTATTTCGTTTATAGGTGCGATCGTCGTAATCGACGTGGAGGAGGAACTTGTACCTACTTCTCTTCAGAATTTACTAATAATTTCTCTGTTACATCTGTTGATATTACTGTCCCTATTATGGAACTTCTTGGCTTAAAAATATGTCATAAAAACTCTTTTGTTTTTTGTCTAGTATGTGTTTATCGGCCTGGTGATTCTAGATTAGCATCTAGAGCATCTACTTCTTATTGCATCACTTAATGAACTGTCTAGGCTAGAGAATCTGATTGTTATTGGAGACTTTAATTTTAGAGACATTTCGTAGTCTATAACTGATCCACCTGGTGGCTTAACAACTTCCAAAAATATATTTACAGATTTTGTATTAAATTCTAATTTACATCAATTTATAATGGAGCCGACTCGTTTCAGAATCAATAATTTACCATTTCTTTTGGACTTGACATTCTCTAATGATCCAAATTTATTAACACATCCCATAATAAGCTCTCCAGTAGGTAATTTAGATCATGCAGTTATAACGTTTCATATTCAGTTTAACTTACAGTACTGTAATCCTAATCCTTATGTTAATAAAACGTTATATGAAATAATTGATTTTGAAAACGCAAGTCGCCAACTGGCTGATATTGATTGGAATGATGTTTTCGGCGACATAAGGAATCCAGTTGTATTCTGGGATTTACACACGTTGTTAATTTCTGCAAAAACCAAAATACCTTCAAAAAAACATACAAAAAAATAACATAAAACCTTGGATTAATGGGGTATTAATATATCTAATCAAGTATAAAAAAAGTTGTGGAACAAATATAGACGTATAAATCGCAAAGAGAATTTACTAATTCATCGAGACTGCCAAAGATTTAAAGAAATCTCTACATGAAGCTCGTGTTGCCTACGAAGAGAGTATAGCCATTAGTAATAACTGTAAATAATTGTACAAGTATATTAGAGCTTTGTTGACAACAAAAGTTTCTATACCTTTACTGGAAAATGATAATGGGGATATATCCCAAAGTAACTATGAGAATGCCGAAGTCCTCGCCAGTACTCTCTCTAAGGTTTTCTCTTTCTAACCCACTAATCATTAGTTGCCTAATAATACTTCGTCACGAGTTTCTTTTTACCTTGAAAACATAATCATTCGTCCTGAAAAAGTTAAACATCATCTTTAAAGCCTAAAAAATAATTAGTCTCCTGGTCTCGACTTAATATCTTCTTTATTTTTAAAAAGAAATGTTCCGATGCTTTAGCTTACCCACTATATGTGATTATGTCCTTATCATTCACCACAGATATTTTGCCTCCTATATGAAAAACCGCATTTGTAACACTGATTTTTAAAAAAGGGAAAAAATTGAATCCTAATAACTATCGTCCTATCAGATTAACACCTATATTATCTAAGATAATGGAATCTATTATTGCCGAGACAGTTTCTGATTTTCTGCAAAATGAATTGGTTATACCAGAACAGCAGCATGGTTTTGTCAAAGGACGTTTTTCAAGAGCATTAGACAGAAAAGCCCCAGTAGACATTATTTACCTCGATTTTGCTAAAGTTTTTGATCGAGTTCCAAAGCGAAGACTATTACATAAATTGGAACACCTTGGTATCCGTAGTCAACTGAGATGGATCAGCGCGTATTTAAAAGATAGAAAGTTTTTTGTTAGACTTGGCGACTCTTTCTTAGTTGAGAGAACGGTTTTATATGGGGTACTGCAAGGATCAGTTTTGGGCCCACTTTTATTCATAGCATACTCTGCTAATTGATTTACAAGAAAAGCTTTCTATGTAGATGACACGAAGCTATTTTACGATCCCTAAGTAAATTTACAGTTACTACAAGATGACCTTGATTGCATATCGGAATGGTGCTCTACTTGGATGCTGCCTTTTAATGTGGACAAATGTGTAGTTCTTCACATGGGTAAAAATATTTCGTGTCTTCCTTACTGTATTAATGGGCGCGTGTTAAAAACAGTGAAATCATATAATGATCTAGGTGTTATAATTATTAACAATCTAAGTAAGTCGGAACATATTTTGCATATTTCTAAAAAAGCTAAGAGTAAATTATATCTACCCAATAAAACGTTTGCGAAAGTGTCATTTATGAGCTCAGTTTATCTGTATAAACCGTACATTTGTCCAGTTCTGGAATATTGCGTTCTGGAATATCGTAATATTCTCGAAAACGTACAGCGGCAGTGCAGTAGGATGTCTTTTGGTCGCTCAAGATCTACGTATACATAAAGACTGAATAGGTATGGCCAATCTCACTACATTTAAACAACGTCGACTTCGCGGCGATTTAATTATTACGTTTTAGATAGTAGAATACAACTTTGGAAATGTGGAGGTATGTTTATACTAGACAATGAAAATCGTCTTGGTGGCCACAAACCAAAGTTTAAAAAGAAAACTTTTTAACAACAACTAGACAGTTTTTTCTCTGTAATCGAGTGTTCTCAAAATAGAATAGCCTTCCGGCTGATATCATAGATGCTCCATCTGTCAATATTTTCAAAAATAAACTGGATGACCATTTGCTCCATAGTTGGGCATTTAATTTGTATTAAATACTTGCTATTATTTATGTTTTTGTATATTTATTTAGTTAGTTGGTGCTCAATATGCAACTATTGCAATGTAACCATTTTATTGCTCTCTATATTACATTGTATTTACATTGATTGGCATATGGTTTTGGGGACCCCTGCTCAAATTTATTGTAAAATAAATAAATAAATAAAAAATTATTTTACCAAGTTCCTCCATTAATCTTCCATTATAAAATCGTTATACTAAGACTTAAACATTGCGTTATTTGTAATTAATCTACCAGATATTCTTTATTGTAAGACATAAATATACCTATACAAGTTTTGTTTTCTATTTAAAATATACATAAAACAAAAAGGGTGTAAGTTAAAAACTATATTAACGAGACAAATATCTAAGTGTGTTAGTATTAACAGTTTAAAAGGATTTAAGAATAGCTATAGAGATTTGTTCTGATTTTGTATGGTTTTTCATTTCGACGAATTAAGTATGGGAATTATCTGGCTTAGGGTACAACCTTAACTGGTATTGAAGCACAAATCACGTCTTTGTCATTTTCGTCCTTCAGATGTAGCTCAAGATCTATTGATATCTAAAACGATAAAGAATTAGAGATAATAATATAAATATTAGACATAATATAAAAATACAAAGAGTAACAAAAAAGTAGATCAAAAATAAAATCGCGTATTCTGGGCAAAAAATACTTCTATTGAACCTAACTTACAAAGGTAAGTTAGGTTCAATCGAACAGTACAAATGTATGTACAAAAGTACAAATGTGCACTCAAAACAAGTTACAGCCTTATGAAATTAGAAAATAAAAATTTATTATATATATATATATATATATATATAATAAATTTTTATTATATATAATAAATATATGAACATGTGACTTTCTCATGGCAGGAATATCTTAAAAAAAATAACAGTGAAATTTGTACACCCTATAAAAATTTACTTAAACCCCTCTCAAATATTTGTTTACGTTCCAATTTAATTATTATTGTGGTACCATTAATTAATGCTTTTTTAACTTTTTTCCCTCCTTGTACTTTTTCGATAATCTAGTTTTTATCGAGATGAGGCTTCTTTTTTAAGATGTTTTAAAATTTCTGAGTACCTAACAAAATATTAAATATAAACAAATTTTCATATTATTACTAGGTTTCTATAATCCTGCTTAACCATTTACCAATGTGTGGTGGATTTTACAAATGTTTAAAATTACCTCTATTCTTTTGAATACACATTCGACACCGTTTTAAACAAGAAAATCGAATATTTTGAAAAATCATGGGCTTCTGACGAAATCGATTTGCAGTTTCCATGCTAATATTCCTTAGTTGTTGTTCGCTAATAATTGGTACGGAATTTATACCTAACCTTTTATAAAACCACAGAAGCAAAAGTCAATTGAGTCAGGAAATGCACCTCTGGGTGGCCAAAAAATATGCGCATCAGGGCCTCTTTCAATCCAACATCATAAATACTGATCAAAAAGTTATTATCTTATTTCATTATGGTAATGCGCTGGAGCCCCATCATGAAAAAAACACATATTTTTCCTGACTGGTACTAAACACATATTCTGGTAACACGTTTTGTGGTAATTGTAAATAATTTTCACCGTTCAAATTGTTTGAAAAAAAAAATACTGACCCTATCACTATACTTCTCTTCTTCTTCGCATTTAAGATTCTAGCCCGAATACTTGTGCCAACTAGAAAATGATCTGAATCAATATTGGCGCCTCGATATATGCGGACATCCATAAGGTTGGAAAAGTGTCTAGCATCTATGATCACATGATTAATTTGGTTGTTTGTTAATCCATCAGGCGAGGTCCAAGTCCCCATATGTATTTTTTTTGTGTAGAAAACATGTGCTTTCTACTATGATGTTCTTAGATGCTACGAAGGTGACTGCTCAGTGTCCATTCGCATTGGTATTATTGTGGGGACCATATTTACCAATGTGAGGTAGATATATTTCTTCCCTTCCGATTTTTGTGTACAGATCACCATTAAATATAATAGATATCGTTTTTATTGAATCTATTTTAATAAATGTTCTCGCTCAGAGATTAGAGCTTAGAGAATGGATTCTACCTATTGTATAGTATTTGGGAAAAACCGACAAGTCCTTATAAATAAAATCACGTATAAAAGTCAAGAATATGTACTTCATATAAAGAAGACAAAGCTTATGATAATTGACAAGAAAAAGATACGGAAGATCAACTACGCCAACCAAACCGCAGCAGAAAGAGTGAGGCACTACAACTATCGCGGCACCACTATTAAATAAAGAATGGAATAACAACCAGAAGATAAACGAGCGCATCAGAAAAGCTAAATCCACCTTTAACCGGATGGGGGCCTTTTTCAAGAGCCACAACCTTTCTTGGTATAAACGTATGAATACTACGATGCTATGTCTTCTCTGTCATTTTTTTATGATGTTGAATTCTAGACCATGTACGAATCTACGTGCAGAAGATTACAAGCATTTGAGATGTGGCTCTCTCAGGGATTACTTAAGATCCCGTGAAGGTCTTCAGAAGAATTAAAAAGAGCCGAAAGTACTACCATAAAATTGTTAAATCTGAGTTTTCTTTCGGTAAACCACTAAAAATATATTATTTAATAAAGATATTAATATTAAAAATATTAGCGGCGCAAACAAAATTATTTTATATAAAGTGCAAGCAACAAGTAAAAACTGTTAATTTTGTCTTGTCTCAATTATAGAATCAAACCATTTTTATCAATAAATGTAACTTACCGTGGGATAACTCTTGATTAGGAACAGGTTGAGGGTATAGGTGTTGGTGTCTCCGGAGTTTATTGGACACGTCACTCCTAACTCACAAGCGTTAGGATTTTTTAAATCATATTTGTGTTTATTCGAACCAACTGTACCTATGACGACTGCTTTTAGGGTTTTAGAGTTGGTATCTAAAAAGAATAATATCATATTTTAATTAATAAATATTAATGAGCTATAAATATTATACAGAATGGTCAAGTGCTACATATGGTCCATCTTGCTTTTTGGCATGGAAACGTGGACTTTGAAAAAAACATCTATCAACAAACTTGAAGCATTTGAAATGTGGTCATTGAGAAGAATGATGCGCATACCTTGGGTGGATATAGTTCGAAACGATGACGTCCTTAAGAGAGCCGGCGTGGAAAGAGAACTCTTTGAATTAATTATAAAACGCAAGATTGGTTACCTTGGGCACATATTGAGAGGAGCAAAATATGAAATACCACAGTTAATCCTACAAGGGAAGATCGAAGATAGGAGAGGAGCCGGCCGCAAACAATTATCCTGGTTAAGGAATATTAAAGAATGGACAGGAATACACAATACAGGCGAGCTGTGTCACGCTGCCAAGAACAGAATTCTAGTAATGAGATAGTCCCCTACGCACTTTGGTGTATGGCATGTTAAGAAGAAGAAGATAAATAATATAAAATTATTAGATTAAGACCTAGTCTTGCCATAAATAATTATACAAGGTATTTAACTAAAAAAATTTAAACTACTTTGATTCGATTCACTACTAAAACTACCAAAAAATTATTCAAAATGGCCGCTATTTGCCTGAATACAGCAACGAACTATGTTAGGCCATTCATTGATGATCTCTGTATGAACGACATTCATAGGCACATTATCCACAACTTCTACCAGAGCCTGTTTTATTAATAATAATGGTGACGTCCTGTATAGACATGCCTTCTCAAAATAACCTCAATTAATTTTCGATTAGATTAAGGTTTGGGATAGCTGACGGCTACTGATAACTACTAATAAATTGGGGTATATGATTTTCAAGCCATTGTTAAGTTGTTTTTACTTATGTATAGGTAGATGACAGATGGTATTATTGGAATATCCACGGTATATTTTGGAACATGTGTGATTTAGAAGCTTCACTATATTTGGTAAAATGTTGCGCTGATAATTTTCCCTACTGTTTTACTGTCATGTTAACAAAAATGTAAAGAAGTGACGCCTCGTTTGATCCTTGGCACCAGTTCGCGGATTTCATTGAATAACCCTTTTATACTAAATAAAATAATCGTATAAACTCTATTGTTTTCCAGTTTGAAAGTTTTCTCCAGACGAAATTTTTTTTATCTGTAAAGAGAATTTCTATGTAACTCGCTTTACCGTCCAACGATAACATGCGTCTTGATTTGTTTTCCCATTTTGTTTTAATACAATTATAATGGATTGTCTTGCTTGTAGTTTAAAAACTTTAAGTCCCAAGTCTTGTTTAATAATGTAATTGATGATTTTGTTAGTTACTCTTCTCGTACCTGAAAATAACTTAACAGTACATATACATACATATATAAGCTATATGCTTCTAAAGAAGCTAAAGCTGTTTTTACTTAAAGATGCTGTTTGTGTAGAGAATCATGTAATTTTGAATTGGTTATATAGTTTCTGGGGTAATTTCGCTGTTTCCACTACTTTTCTCCAGTCTCCTCTCTCTTTGATTGTCCTTTCTATATTTCAAATTTTTATACTTCTTAAGTCTTTTCCAGTTGTTATCTCTATCTCAGTTTAGGTCTGAATCTGGTTCTTTTATCAAGTGGTATCCATTCCGTTATAACTCCTAACGGACTGCTTTTCTCTCCTCCAATTATCTATCCATTGTTGCATGTATTGTCCCAACTTAACAGTACAATACACAAAAAGGCGTGAAGTATTTACCGGTTTAAGTGATTCAAAAATACAAGCTCTTTTTATTACACACTTATAAAGAGCAACAACAGCAATACGGTTCTATTTGTCTGCCAACTCTATCGTAACGGCTCAAACCAGACTGGAATAATTTGGCGTGTTTTATGGTGTACATTTAGCCGTACAAGTTAAGTTTACACTTGTGTCAATATTTATGGCAGGACTATGTACCTACATAAATTTAAATCTTAAAAAATAAATACAAAAAGGAACTATTTGTTTTTTAATCATACAATTTTTAATATAAATATAATAAATATTGCAAGTAGTTTTTTTTGTATTTAAAGAACAATGGTCGTTCTAATTTTACAAGCACCGGGAATAAATTGTTAATTATTTTACAATATTTGTTTAGAATTACTTCTAACCAAATTAAGTGACAGATAATTTCGGCATAATTTCGATAAAAGGGGAATTAATTTTCAGTAGGGAAAAATCCCAGTCCAAAAAAGATTTTGCAACAGATACATTTTATAAACTTCTAGAAATCCTAAAATTTTTATTAAACTTGTTATAACCAACCTTGTTTTTAGTTCCTAAAACGTAAATAAACAATCCGTTAAAATTCAAGATTGTTAAAAAAAGTTGGAGGGATTTTTACTTAAATCAAAAAAGAGTAGCCACAAAAAAATTAAATATAAAGTTTTACATCAATGTTAATTAATAAGCAATCATGAATTTTAAACTATTGATTTAATATTGTCAATTACATCAGTAAACTCTACAAAATACTACGCAAGACAAAATTATAAAATTAAAAGTGCGCTCTTTGCATCTATACAAAATATAGGAGAAACTTCTGGTCAAGTTTCAAATTTAAATAAAAATATTCAAAACGAATTCAAATAAAAATATTGAACATAAACGGACTACGTCCAACGTTGCCAATCCTACTAACGGGGGACTTACCACCTGAAAATTCAAATGCTGTAGCTAATAATAGTAGACGTAGTCGTAGTAAGAGTCAATCCACGTCCACTGTAAAAGCAGTACTTCCAGCTTCAGTTGATTTAGGAAGTAATGAGTGTAAAAAGGCCCAAGAAAGTATTATGTCATCTGTAAAAACTCTTACGAAAGAAGCCACAAATGACGAAGCTCTATGGAAGAAAGTTCAAGACAGAAACAAAAACAGAAGACAGTTAGTTGTTGGAACTGGTACTGGTCCTGTCAAAGGTGTTCCAAAATATGGACTGCAATGCTAAAGTTGGCCAGGGAAGAGTGGATTAATATGTGGGGGAATATGGTCTAGGATATAGAAAGGAACGTGGTGTCCGTTTGATACAATTTTGCCAGACGGAAAAATTTGTAATAGCTAATACACTTTTTAAGCTACCAAAAATAAGATTGTATAAATGGAAATCTCCCGATAATAAAACGAATAGAATGATCCAAAATCAAATTGACTTTGTCCTCATTAGACAAAGATTTCGTAATTCTATACTGTCTGCCAAAACTTACCCTGGAGCAGACCACTCTGGAGCAGACCCAACAGTTCAGACCATAACCCCATAGTAGTCACATTACGAACCAAATTGAAACGATATTAGGAGATTAAGGGAACCAAAAACAAAGGAACAAACTGTAAAAATTTTTACTGAAAATCTACGTAATGCCCAAGAACTAAATAAAAGTAGTTATAACATTGATCAGAAATGGGAAAATTATAAAAGTACCAATAATTAAAACAGCAAATAAAAACTTAAAACCAAAGAAAAGATAACATAAAAACTGGATGACTGAAGAAATAGCAATTAAATATAATAAAACTGATCGATTAATTAAGCAACTAAGAGATGAAAGTGGTGCACTTATCACATATATAAACCAAAAAATGCAGAAATGGACACAATATATAGCACAATTTTTTGAAAACAAAGAGAGAACAGAAGCACCAAAAGAATTTAAGGATGATATTGGGCCTGAAATTATCCGAGAAGAAATTGAATATGCAATGAAACAAGCTAAAGGTGGTAAATCTCTCGGGTCTGATAAAGTTCCTATCTAATTACTCAAAATTGTGAATACTGAATCTATTGATCTTCTTTTGGATCTATTCAATACCATATATAGAACAGGTATAATACCTAAAGAATGGCTCCAATCAACATTCATACTGCTACCCAAAAAAGCCAATGCAACGGAGTGCAAAAAACATCGCACCACAGCCTTAATGAGTCATGTCTTGAAATTGTTTTTAAAAGTAATTCATAATAGAATACATAAGCAATTAGATGGATGCTTCGATGTTACGTGTTCTCTACTCTTCTTAATGACTTGAAAGCGTGGATACTAAAACAAGTCCATCTGAATAAGTTGGCCGCCTTTGAATGTTGGTGTTACAGAAGAATCCTACGAATATGATGGATTCAAAGAATGTCAAACGTGGAAGTAACTAAAAGGATAGAAAATGGGCGGAAATATTACCTATCAAAAGACGAAAACTTGAGTACTTAGGACATGTGACGAGAGGGCAAAAATACGCATTATTACAACTTATTATGCAAGGCAAAATCCGAGGAAAGCAAATTGTGGGAAGACGAAGAATATCCTGCCTTAAGAACCTAAGGGAATGGTTTGAATGCAGTAGTGCAGACCTTTTTAGAGCAGTAGCCAACAGAGTCCGCATAGCCATGATGATTTCCAAACTTCAATAGAAGATGGAACTTAAAGAAAAAAAATAAGCAATACTTAAATGGGACTTAGGAAAGGATTGGGAACAAAAGATGCACTGTTTGCAGTGAGTAACATAGACAGTAGAGACATTAGAGTCATATGTAATCTCTATTGGAACCAAACAGCAAAAGAGTGAAAGTTGAAAATAAACAGACCGAGGATATCCAGATTCGCCGTGGGGTCCACCAAGGGTGTATTTTATCACCCTTGTTATTTAATGAACATAATTACAGTGAAGCCATCTTAGAATTAGCGCTTGCCGAGGTCAGATAGGGGCTAGTAATAAACGGTGAGCCACTTAATAACATAAGATATGCTGACGACGCCGTTCTTCTGGCAGTAGAAGCACTGCAATACCTTGCTGAACAACTACATATATAGTGCAACGATTATAGACTAAAAATAAATTTAAAGAAAACCAAGTTCATGGTATTTAGAAAAGCACAAAACATCAAAGTTAAGCTAGTAGTAGATAATACAGAAATTGAACAAATATCTTCGTACAAATACCTTGGAGCCTGTATCACAGAAGATACTGATCAGACAAAAGAAATAAGACGTCGCATTGAAATTGCATGATCAACTTTTAATAGAATGAGAAAACTTTGTTGTAATCGCGATATCAATATATCGCTCCGAATAATAATGCTTCGATGTTATATTTTCTCTACCCTTTTGTATGGGGTTGAAGCTTGTACACTTAAAAAATCCAACATTAAAAACCTAGAAGCATTGGCAATGTGGTGTTACCGACATATTTTAAAAATATCATGGATGGATGGCAAAACAAACGAACAACTAGGAAAGTTCTTAAACAACTAGGAAAACAATGCGAAGTTTTAAATTCTATAAAAATCAGGAAATTGGAATACTTGGGGCACATCAAGAGAGGTGAAAAATACGAACTACTAAGGAATATAATGCAGGGTAAAATCAAAGGCAAAAGAAGCGTAGGAAGACGTAAAATCTCGTGTCTACGCAATCTACGTTAATGGTTTGAATGCAGTTCAATTAAACCATCCAGGCGCGTAACCAACAAAATTATGATTGCCAGTACGATTTCCAATATCCGATAGAAGCGAAACTAGAAGAAGAAGAAGAAGCCCAATCTTCAAAGACGAAATTTCAACATGAAATTTTGGTTTTAATTTTTTGCAACAAATAGGCATTTGAAAATAAATATGCCTAACAAACGCTGAATTTAAACTTTCAAATTACAAACGATTGCACGTCATCAAATATACTACTTCCAAGAAGACGGTATTGGGTGAAATTTGTAGCTAAGGTTACATGTGTGGGCAATAAAATATTAAATAAAAAAAAATTAATCTCGATTTATGTTGCAATAATTAAAAAGTGGCAACAAGTAAAAGTTGCAACCACATTTGTTTTAGATTGAGGGCACAAAATATATTTATATTTTCTGTACAAAATATACTACAGGAGAAGAGAGCAATTTTTTTTATTTTTATGAGTTCAAAAATATGGGTAACAGTTTAATTGTACCAACAATGTTAATCAAACTTACTCGATTTAAACGTCACCAATATTGATGGGTTTGTTCCTTGCTTTAATGGGCATCGATCTTCTCCTTCACAACCTGCTAACTCGATTTTGACTATTTGGCCTGTCTCGGATCCTAAAAAAGATAAAAATTAAAAATCCTGTTTAACAACGGATAAACTAAGTATTGTAAGAATTAATTAATTACGACAAATCAAAGAAATTTGAAAAAAAATAACAGTAGTTGTAATATACAGTGTTTCAAAAAGGTATGTCATTAATTAAATCGCGCATTCTGTGGACAAAAATAAATTGATTGAATCCATCTTACCTTAGTAAAAAAGTATACACAAAAAAAGTTACAGTCCTTTGAAGTTACAAAATAAAAATTGTTTTTTTGCATTATCTCCTAAACTACTTGACATTTTGTAATAAATATGGATATGTTACTTTTTTGTTCTGAAAGCATTTTTCATAAAAAAGAAACAACAAAATCTAAGCGCACAGAAAAATTTTAAGGGGGGTGTGTAGCCCTAAATCCCCCCAAACTTTCACATTTAGTATCGTTTTAATAAGAAAAACCGAATGCGCTCAAAAGTCATATTTTTCTGACGAAATTGATTTGCAGCTTTACTTATTCTAACCCTTAATTGTTGTTCGTCCTCTATTGTTACAGAATACACTTTCTCTTTCATAAACACCCAAAAGCAAAAGTCCATAGGGTTAAGACCTGGACTTCTAGGTGGCCAAGAAATATATGCTTCACGACCATTTCCAATCCACCGACCAGGATATTGCCTGCAAAGGTATTCCCGGACTTAATTACTGTAATGCGATGGAGCGCCATCTTGTAGAAACCACATATTTTGCCTTATTGTAATTTTCTTCTAAATAATTTTGTAAATCGTTTGCCAAGAACTGCAAACAATTATCACCATTTAAATTGTTGGTAAGAAATACTGGGCCTATAAGATTGTTATCCACAATTTCTGGCCAAACATTAACTTTAAAAGTCCTTTGGTGATGAGTCGTTGTTTTGGCGTGAGGATTTTCGTCGAACCAAATGTGCTCGTTATGATGGTTTGTTATTCCATTGCTACTGAAGGTAGCCTCGTCGGTAAACAAAATATTTATAATAAAATTAATATTTCAAGTTTCCATTCACAGCCAATCGCAAAACCCAATCCTTTTTGGATAATCTTCAACCAATAACTCTTGAACCATTGTTAAGTGATAGAATTTAATCAGCTGATCCTTCAAACGCCTCCAAACCCTAACATGAGGAGCATTTAGTTAAGCAGCTATTACCTTTGTACTTGTTCCAGGGACTTCTAAATGAATGACTTCATCATTTACTTTAATGATTTCTAAAATGTCTTCATCAGTTGCATCCATTATTGGACGACCACTATTGCCAGCAACTTACGGTTGGAATGTACCCGTTTCCCGGAAACGACGATCAATGGTCAGAAATAATCATCTATCAGGTGTACTTCGATTGGGGTATTTTGTATATATTTTGTATAATGTATGTATTTTGTATATTGTACAGCATTGCAACTGCTGAATTATTTCCTTGACATTCACCTACGGATTTAGGGCTGCATACCTCTCTTAAAATTTTTCAACAAGAAAGTAACGTGTCCATTTTTATTACAAAATGTAAAGTAGTTTAGGAGACAATACAAAAAAACAATTTTTATTTTGTAACTTTAAAGGGCTGTAACTTTTTTTGTGTACACTTTTCTACAAACGTAAGTTGGATTCGATCAATTTATTTTTGTCCCCAGAATTCGTGATTTAATTTATGACATACCTTTCTGAAACACCCTGTATATTAGTTAACACCCAACCTAATTGACTAAATATAGCATAGCACGGTCAATAGGCATCAAATTTTATTAAAATCTCTTTTATTAGGCTATTGATTATCTACTTAAAAAAACGTTAAAGGGGTTTTCTTACAAATAGTGCTACCATATAAAGGGGAACTTTTTTTAAGAAAGGCGTGAATTAGTTCCTATACACTAGGATGCATAGGGACTAATTATGAACATTTTTATGCACTTTTCATAGATATACATTTAAAGAAAAGTGGTTCAAAATTAAATTTCCTATCGAATTGTGATCTTTGAAAGTCAAAAAATTAGTTTTTTGATAAAAATATATTTAAGAAACAAAGCAAAAAAACAGAAACACACGCGATTTTTCTTTTGTCCCATAAGTTTTTTCCACCTGAGTATAGTTTATATAATAAAACATTTTTGTGCATCCTCTTTAAAAATATGTTCAGTATAATATAAGTCTTTAGGTTTCATAGTGTCCAAGGTTACGATTTTTAGAAGTTCGCCGCTCATATTATTTTTGGGCTATTTTTCCTACTTTTTTGCAAATATTGTTCTAGAACCTGTTTCTGTGTAGTTTTAGGTATATGCAATGAACTACAAAATAATTAGTAGAAATAAAAAACAATTACCTTTTAAACGATCTACTTAGAATGATTTGGAACAAATATTAAGCAAGATAAGATTCTTCAAAATTTTCTAAGGATTTTTAATAACTTTTCCTTTTTTTAATTTTTCTTTATAACTTTTTTTCTTAAACTTCAAGGTATCTACATTATTAAATAAAAGTTGATATTTTGTTTTAAATATTCCATTGAAACCTGAAACTGAGTAGAACAAAAGTTAGGTAGGTATAGAAGAATTGCGAAACATTATAGAAAATGTTCCAAACATGGTGAGTAGCAAAATTTGAAAAATCGTACCTCAGAAACTGTGAATTCAACTTTTACTTAACATTATTTATGTAAAGTTTAAGTTATGGGACAAAAAATCCAAATCGAATGTGTTACGGTTTTTTTGGGCTGTTTTAGGTACATATTTGTCAAGAAAATTATTTTTGACCTAAAAAGGTGATATTTATATAGAAAATAAATTAATTTTAAACAACTTTTTTGTATATGTATGTGTACGAAAACTGCACAGACTAAATGCAAGAGCATCTTAGTGCATAGTGCAATTTATAAATAATTTATTTAACTCGTTAGTCAGACAGAAGAAAAATCCAAAAATATAATAGGTATTTATAGATTGAGAGAACGAATACCTATACGTTAAACTTTGAAGACGATCAAGTAGTGATTGCATAAGACCAAGACGACCTCAGCTACATGATGAAGAAACTACAAGAAGAATATACCAAAGCTGGCCTAGATATTAACCTCGCGAAATAGAGTACCTATCTACAAGTAAAGAAGACATAGAAGATCTACAGATTGATGACAACGTAACAATCAAAGGAAAGGATAAATTCAAAAACTTGGGGTTTAAAATCACGAAAAAGGCAACAACAGAGGAAGAAATTACACAAAGATTAGCACAAACAAGAACAGCAATCCGACAACTTAACTCAGTATGGTGGGATAGACACCTAAATGTGAAGACAAAAACACAGATTTATAAAACATTAGTGCGAAGTATTATGACATATGGGGCTGAAAATTGACTCATAAATAAGAAAAACAGCTGTAAGACAGTAGCAACAGTGATGAAATATCTGCGAAGATGCTGCAGAGTAACAAGAATGGATAAAAGAAGTAATGACGAAATAAAGCAAAGAACATCAATAGAAACAGAAATACAATATATATATATATATATATATATATATATATATATATATATATATATATATATATATATAGAACAAAAAAGACTGTATATTCTGAATATTTTAAATAATTTTAAATTGTTTTTCCTTGTTCTAGTGTAGTGTTATGTACAATTTATGTTTCAATTTCATGTTTATTACATTCTGCGCTTGCTGGATAGCCCAAATTTGACGAAATGCCCCTCATGATGCTGTAGAAAGCGAAAGTACTTGGGCAAGATTTAATTATTCAAATTGGGCTCGATATTTGTCTTTCATTTTTCAAAGTTTATTTATTCGAGCATTCAACCTGACATCAATTAAGTTTTGCCGTTGATTGTAAAACCGGTTATATATTAGATTTCATAATATATACCGAAGCGGATACAGATATAACTCAGTATTCTGATAATCTTGGTATATCTGAAAACATCCTTATGACACTAACCGAGCCATATTGGAATAATGGCCATAAAATTTAAGTGGACAACTAGTACCGCAGTCCATTACTGGCTGAAGCTTTATTCGAAAAAAAGACTAATTGTTGCAGCACTGTAAAGCAGAATCGAAAACATATGCCAAAATTAAAAAATAATCTGGAAAAAGGTTCTATACAATACTTTTCTACTGGCAAATCTTTGGCACTTAAGGTCGTGGCATATTATCGTGCACGTTGCGTTTCCAGCACATATCGTTTCCGACAAATATAATTTAAATGGTTTTAAATATGAACAACGCACACTGTCCGGAACATTGCGTTTCAGACACTTGTTCAGTATATTCGAACACAATATTTTACTGATGAACACGGCTGCGTAACGAGTCGTAACCGGTTTGTAAGGATAATGTTAATTAGATACCCGTCGTTTTCCCCTTGTTTATTTAGGTCTTTGTTTGATTTTGATACAGAGTATTTAAAAAAATAATTTTCGAGGCTGTTTTTAATAGAAATTTAATATTAATTAATAGGTTTAACAATTATTTTAGAATGAATAGGATTCATTTTAAATATGTTTTAAATTTAATTTTACCTTCAGTTAAAAAACAAAATACTACATTTAACGAAGCCATACATATCCCAAAAAGTATTTTTAAAAAGAAGAGGTATCACTTCCGTACAAAAGTCCTACTTGTTTATCACTTCCGTGATTAATTGTCACAAAGCAATAAAAACACATGCATAAATGACAAAATAGCATCGAAAATTATTTTTTTAAATACTCTGTATCAAAATCAAACAAATTCCTAAATAAACAACAAGGGGAGAGCGACGGACATCTAATGCACATTATCCTTACCAACCGGTTACGACCTATGTCCCGAACAGTGTGCGTTATTCATATTTAAAACCATTTAAATTATATTTTTCGGAAACGCTATGTGCTGGAAACGCAACGTGCACGATAATATGCCACGACCTTTAAATGTAAAGATAAAAGAGAAGTTATAATGTTGACAACCATGCATGACATGAAGCTAATATATCTAAAACCAAAAATAGCAGAAACTAAGAAGTTGAAAAACCTGAATGTATTATCGCGTACGATATGAATATGAGTGGAGTCAACAGAACAGACATGCTCCTAAGTTCTACTGAATCCGTAAGGAAAAACGTGAAATGGTACAAAAAGGTCTTTTTTCATATACTTGACCTGGTTGTACTAAATTCACATGCTATTTACAAAGTCAAAACTGGGTAAAACATTCCTCTATTGGATTTCCAGACGAATTTGGTGAAACAAATTTTACAAAAATATAAACAAAGCACTTCTCGACTGTCACGAAGTAACAGACTGAATGCTGGTGATCATCCATTACGGTTGATAGAAAGACATTTTCCTACTCTGTAGCTGTTACGAGAAAACAGGCGACCTTTGTCAAAAAGGTGTGTCGTTTATGCCAAACGCAAAATTAGAAAAGACACAAGGTACTTGTGTCAAAATTGTAATGTGCGTTTGTGTGTAGTTAGTTGTTTTGAACGATATCATACAATTTTAAAATTTTGAGTTTTATATTATTGAATTTGTTTTAAAATTAGAATTTGTCTTTTTGTGCACATTTTTTTGGTTATTTTGCTTCTTTATGAATTTTTAATTCAAATAAAAATGATTTTTTCAGTAACTAACTTGTTTCTTTTTCTAATACTGCTAGTACGAACAGAAAATTAAATAAAAATGAATATATGTAATTACCACGATAATTACTGATTGTGTGATTAATCAGCAACTGTTGACTTTGCCCGTAGGTACTGAAAAACTACTACGTTTCACCTAATGCCGGCTCGAATGGATTAATCCGCCAATGAACAAGCAGAATTGCTTAAAATAAGGAAAAAGAAGAAGACAAAGCAGCTTGAAAAATCCTACGTAACAAACAGAAAATAAAAATCACATATAAGACAAAGAGGTCAATAAGTTAAAAATTTAGCAATTTAAAAAAACCGAAGTTATCATTTAGTTTTAAAAGTTTTAAAATAAGACAGAGCAAAACAAAGATATGTACAGAAAAGTTGGAAGATAACAGACAAAGGATTTAAGGTGCCAATACATTAAGAATCGTGAAAAAGCTTATTAGTCATTTTTTTTCAAATATGTAAATACTATAATGTAAAACAAATAATATACCGATTGCGAGAGGGGTTAGGCAAGGATGCGTCCTGTCTCCGACGCTTTTCAATGTGTACTCACAAGTCATATTTAGAAAAGCCTTATGGGAAAGAAAAGAGGGAATAAGAATTGGTGGAGAAATCATAAACACCATGAGATTTGCAGATAAAACGGTAATTATGGCTGAGAGTATAGAAGATCTACAAACTTTACTAGATGCAATAAATAGTGAATGCATTCAAATGGGAATTGACATCAACACAGATAAGACCAAATTTATGATAGTATCAAGGAGTCCAATAAATAATGAACAACTAACTCTTGGTGGACAGCAAATAGAGAGAGTGACAAAATATAAATATCTGGGAGCATACATCAACACAGAATTAGATCCAAACCAAGAGATCAGGGTACGAATAGAAATGGCAAGGACAGCAATCTTAAAATTCAAGCAATTTTTCTGTGACAAACATCTGAATACTGCGCGTTGAATGTTACTGAGGTTTGTTGAATGTTAAGTCTGGTTGCAACTATTGTACGGGGTAGAAACATAGACATTAAAAGCGCAAATAGTTAAGAAGTTTAAAGTCTTTGAACTGTGGATATACCGGAGAATGTTGAGAATTCCATGGACTGCCAGGGTCACCAATGAAGAGGTGCTGAGAAGGATGGGTTGAGACAAAAACTTGTTGAGAACAATAAAAGTACGCAAGACTGCATACCTTGGACACATACTGAGGAACGATAAATATACTCTTCTGCAGGTCATTATGCAGGGTAAAGTCGATGTTAAAAAGGGAATAGGTAGAAAGAGGAAATCATGGCTGCGAAATATTCGAGACTGGACAAACATCGCTCACTTGATGCAATAGTGGCACATCTCAAATTTTTGCTCTTTTGAGTTTTAATACTTAAAATACCTAGCTTTTGAAGCTCTACCTTCTAAAAATACTGGCATATACATAGCTCTCTCATTCTCGCATCTCGCATCGCTCTCGCATTTTTGCCACATCTGAGGAGCAACACCGGCTCAACAGTTTAGTACGTCGACAACCCTCTACAAGTGCACAAGGTGAGAGCGTGCAATAGTGGCATATTGATTTAGTTGGGTAAGTTTTAACAATTATCATAATTTTATTGTGACAATAATGGCACTTTTAAAAGTGCCGCTATTGCATGTGTATATTTATATTAATAAAGATTTATTTGTGAAGCATCTTCAATAATTGTGCCATTAATGCTAATATTTTTAGAGACTTACTGTTTACAAAGTAGAAATTTATAAATTGTGCCACTATTGACAATGAAATTTAAATAACTTTTAGCAAAATTTTAGTAACTTTGTTTTAGTAATTACTATTTAATACATTCATTTTGCATAATATCTTATTTCCTACTGTAAACAAAATCACACCTCAACGCCAAACAGGGTCGTACTTTTTTAAACACCAATAAAGTAAAATGTTTCTCTTATTTTAGTGATAACCGCAAGGTATGTTTACTTTTAATGAATATTTTGTTTTTGGATACTAGAAGTTCACTACACACTATAAAACTTATAAAAAATAACATGACCCAGTAAATAACAGTAACTATGTATGTATAACACACCAATATGCTACAATTTGAATTTAATCAAACTGAAAAGTTTGGACCTGTAAAGTGAGACAGTCTCGTTTAAGGCGATAAATCATAGTTAATAGTCTCTTGACAAATATTACAGAAAGCGAATACATACCAACACGTGCCTTTGTTATGTTTATACATAGTTGGGAATTTGCTGAATGAATAAACAAGTTTGTTTTTTGAATTTTGTAAGGTTGCATCAGTATTTTCTTTTAGTTAATACATCAAAGATGGATTCTTATTCAAGAGGTGCAAAACTGTTGGACGCTGTAGGTATCAAATTATTGAGATCTGTCGATGACGACGATAAAAATATTTGGAAGATTGCACCACTCGTTTCAGAGCCAAGTGATGTCGAGAATAAAAATAAAAATTCTTGTGAGAGTGCTATTAAATTTGAACAAGAGACCCTCCACGTTGAAACATTAGAAAACAAGTCATTTGAAAAAACTAGCGGTGTTCAGTTACAAACTGCTGTAATAATGGAAATAGAAAATATTTTGTTGGAAGAAGTTGAAGGAATAAAAGATTTGCACACATCTAAACAAGAAAATTCAATAGAAAACCCAATTTTTTTCTTTGGTAAATGAAAACACCCCTTTCGAAGAAGATGAAGGTGCCGGTTTTTCAGATGACTCTATTGCAGATCCAAACTATGAAGACGACACAAACACATCTTCAAGCAGCGACGAAAATGTACCAATAGGAGTTTTAAAAGAAAAAAATGTGGAAGAAGAACCTGAGGCGAAGAAGAAAAGTGGGAAGAGAAAAAGGATGCCTGAAAATTGGAAGAGAAACCAAGCCAAAACTTAAAGAAATAGCGGCAAGCCATATAAGACACTTAATAAAGGTCAACAAATAGCGGCCAGAGAAATTAAACCACCATGTGGAGAACATTGCAGATTTAAGTGTGCGACTAAATTTTCTATGGAAGAAAGAGAACAGCTATTTAGCAAATACTGGGGTTTGAGCAATATCGAGAAGCAAAGAGCACACGAGGCAATACATGCTTACAAAGATAAGAGTAATTTTTACAGCAATAATGACGCTTCACGAAATTATTACTAATAATAGTTTTATTTGGAAAAATAGTTAAAAATTATTATAAATAAGATATATTACTGTAAAAATTATAATCTATTTAATTAAACATATTTCTTTGGACTATTAAAATATTTTGTTGAGAAAACTGTCAATAATTTCAGCTCCGAATAAAAAGTGTTTTTTGTTGATTTATGCCAAAAACTAAAAACAGGGTTGTTACAAAAAGTAAAATTAAAGTGATTTTCCAATTAATGAGAAGAAAAATTGTTAGTAAATGGTTTTTATTTAATAGCACAGTATACTTAAGGTTATCCTAAATATATATTACAACACCCCCTGTAGATCGTTTAGATGAATTGCAGCATATCACCTTATACTCACACAAAGCAATTTCAGAATCTTCAATTTCACTTGTAACTCGAGCTTCGCTAACTACTATTATTTTAGGACAATAACACAGTAGACTTAACTTGATTTGATCCATTTTGTTTAACAAGCTCTGTGTATTTAAATATAAAACCAATCAATATTAAATAATATACCAGAGCTACTTACTAGTTTTTTCGAGATAAAATTTTGTCTATTTTCGCCATTGTAGGTTTGTCTTTCATTTATTGATAATGAATTTGATTGTTTTAGACTTATCACATTTCTTAACCATATCATCTAATTGTAATTTGATTTTCTTGAAATACTCTTGCTGGGCTTTTGTTTAATCAAGGAAAATTCTGACATCTGACACTTTAATTAATCTTTTATTTTCGACAACAGTTTTAGCATCTTCAGCTGTATTTAATACTACTTTAATGGGTCTCGTTCTGTTAGCAAATTTTCCCAATCTAAATAGTTTAATATTATTTTTGTTAATATTAAAATCAGTCAAAATATTTAGTACCGCTTGTTTGTCCTCTGAATTAGGTTCTGATTGATTATTTTTAACAGAGTCAATAACATTAAATATAATTATGTCGGAAGCCCTAAATCTATAAATTAAATGTACAAATAAAAAAAGTTACAAAAATAAACAAGATTTTTAGAAAATAATGACACAAAAAATTGTGACATTTATACTAACCTGTTTAAACAACACTATTTTTGTTGGGAATAAGTTACAATTTTATTTTAAAATAAGTTTGACGTGTTGATTTACACTTTGAAAATCTAAATATCAAAACAAACTTATTTGAAAGTGAAATTGTGGCTTATTCCCAATAAAAAATAATAAGTTTAATTAAGATGCTAGAAGAGAATCGCTTCAGAATAATAAAAACATAATTTCATCACCGAAAATTCAATGTAAACTCATTTAAACTAATATTGTATAATCCGTGTATATGGAGCGAATAAAAACTATTTTGCTAAACGAAAATTAATATTAAGACTTTAAAGCTTACCACAATCCTTAATATTAACACTATCTGCTAAACATGATGATACACCTAAAACTAAAATTATACACACCACACTTATCACTACTTTTTTCAATCCCATTTTGAAGAGCAAAGATACAAGACCGTCCAACCAATTAACGACTTAGCTAATGAGAGTAAATCATCGACGACCACTGTATTTAGCTTCGCATTATCTTCAATTTAACAAAAATTAATGTAAATGATTTTCATCCTATATACAGTGTGGAAACCACTTATGGAATAAAATTGTGTGTGTCCTTATTTTAGAAAATAATAAAAAACGTTGAGATACATTAACTTAAAAATACATGCTCATAATGTTCTCCACCTTGTTGGCAATAACACTGTCTCCTATAAAACTCGTCCCGAACTTTGTTTAAAGTTTGAGGTGAAATATTCCGTATTTCTGTAGTTTTTCTTTCTTTGAGGTCTTCAATGCTAGTTGGTTGTGTTGCATATACTTTGTTCTTGAGATAACCCTACAGAAAAAAATCCAAAGGCGTAAGATCTGGCAGCCTACCTGGCCACTAAAATGGTACTCCTTCGTCCAATCCACTAATTGAAGAAGATTTTATTTAAGTAATTTCTCACCATTAAAGCATAATGAGGTGTTGCACCATCCTGCTGGAACCAGACAGTTTCATGTGGTGGGTCGTATCTATTGGATTGGGATATTAGTTAGCCAACTGAGGAAGAACATCGTCTCTTAGCATGCTTAAATGTGTGTCTCACCCATCAAATGAGGATTCTCCGCTGACCAATATCTACAGTCTTGTCGGTTTACCTTTCCGTTCAATGTAAATGTTGATTCGTCAGAAAAAAGAATTGTGCCAAGAGCTATTTCATTTGTGTTAATTTTATTCATCATTCTTTCGCAGAAATCCATTCTACGATCTCGATCGACTTCTGTTAGCTCCTGCACACAAGTCAATTTATATTGATGAAGTTTTTCTTCATGGAGACACCTTAGGACAGTTGTGTGACTCTCATTATTTTAACGTGCAATTTGACATGAATTTGACGTTGGATTCTCTGCGACACTTAACAAAATATCCACTTTCACCTCATCTTCAATGAAGTTCGGTTTTCTTTTTAATAGTTTGACATGTCCAAGTTCGCGGAATTGTGCATAAATTTTAGACACAGTACCTTGTGCAATATTAGGCAACTAAGAATACCTCTGATTAAATAAGTTTGCTACTTCAACTTGATTTCTTCAATTCTCCCAGTAACCGATCATCATGAAAATCTCAATTCGGTGGGTCTCAGTTAAATATTTTATTTTTATTTCTGCAAAAAATTAGCTTTCAATTAGGAATTTATTATTTTAATGTAAAATGTCAACACACCAACAACTGATTGAAAACAATCCGCATTATTTACTGATTTAGTTTAATAAGCAGACTATATAGACTGTTTTTACCTATTTATGACAAAAAATGTTAACACGGTTACTAAAGAGAAATTTTTCTTAAAATACTGACACTTAGACTAGAAGAGGATTGCCTGTATTTAGCTAATTTAAAATAATACCATAACACGTGATAAATTATTAATTTCAAAATTTTATCTTGTATTATTCATTATAGACCCTACATGATATAGTTTGTTGAAATCGGTTTGTTAAGAGTTTTTTAAAAGCAAAAAAATATACAGGGTGTTGCATTAAAAATAAAGATTATGGACTATGCTAGACTTGCGTGGATCACCCTGTGCATTTAAATTTATATTAAAAGAACGCACATTTAAATTTAAAAAGTTAACTTATTCCAGAGTTTTTTATTATTTTCTATAATAAGGACACAAACAATTTTATTCCATAAGTGATTTCCACACTGTATGACCAATTTTAAGCGACCTATGCTAGTACACACGATGTAGTTGTGAGTTTAAAAATTCATTTTGGTTTCAGTCTTTTATCTGGGCAAATTCTATTAGGGATTTTTTGCCGATTGTTAAATTGTGTTTATAATTATTTCGGAATAGTATTTATCGATAAGGTATCTAATACACTGTCAGTTGAGACATTTATATGGTATATCTTCTTCTTTTTACGATAATATGTAATTATCTTTATTGTTATTAGCGTTTTTTCCAGTTATTTGTGTTTTTTTACTTTTAGTAAATATATTTCCAAAAATACTTATTGTTAAAGAATTTTTTTTATTTTCATGAATTTTTTTTTATTTGCCCCGTCTGTATACCTCATTTCTGTTCAAAAATGTACCCTTTAAAAAATATAAAGGGTGCTGGGCGAAATTTTTGGGCAGAATGTGTTTAACCCTTTTTCAGTGGTCTTCCCATATGTAACAAGATCATTTATCTGTTGATTGTAACATTGTTCATTGTAATTTAAACCCCAAAATTAAAAAAATATATGTTTAATAAACAAAATTAATGATGAAACTCCAAACTTACTAAATTAAGCTTACTAATAATAGAATTTTAAATTAACAAACTAAACCAAGTATAAAAATCCATAATAAAAGGTAACAATCAACGGATATCGCAATCAATGTTTTGTATACTGCATTCACAGCAAATAAATATCATACTTTCTGTATGTTTCATGCAAATCAGTTTGTTACAATCTTAGACTATCCTTTTTCTCTTATAACATTCTGATGCACGATAGGGGCACAACTATCAGCCAAAAATGCTCTTCATGTAGTAGTCCTGGGTAATAAAACTCCAACATGGTACCTTAACCGATTCAAATTCATGCTAGAATTAGGCGCTTTAGTCCTGTTATAGTTTTTTGTTAGTATTTTTATTTTTTTTTGTGGTATTTTTTTGTAGAATGTCTGAAAATAAAAAACTTATTAGTGTATATTAAAATAATCTTCTCCATTTGCGTACACATTGCTGCGCTTGTCCTCGGTGTTATAGCTACGAACTATCCACTTTTATTTCTTGTTTATTTATTGACGTGACAACGTCTTAAATTAGGTTGTGGCTCGGAGTCATTTAAGAAAAAGTGTAACGCCCGCTCACGTCTGTTACAGTGAGTCGCCGAACGAGAGAGGCCCGCCGGACCGGCGAATGCCTTGCGTCTCTCTCCCACTCAAACATGATCGGTCCGCTGCGCGCGGCACTAGAGAATTAGGCGCGTTGAATCGCTAAAGTTGAAAATCGTTGAAAGTATCGTCAGCTGTGTCTGTAGTGAAAATGTGGAGTGCTTAGATTCGTCATTTACAACAACTACAACAATAAAGGTAAATAATTGTACACTAATATTTCATTATCGTAAACTATGATTGATTGATTAATTGTTAGATTGACACAAAAGTTGAGAAACTGAGTTTATAGGTTATGTCATACTATTGACAAATGTTGATAGTGTTAAGTAAATTATTAGTTTAAATCACTCTGCAATCAATCGTAATTCAGTCGATTGAGAAGAAACAGCGCGTATTGCTAGTCAAACATTTAAAATAACAAATTATATCTTCTAACCTGTCAAAACAGGGCGACCAAACAAACGAACTAAACCGACCAATCACCACGCGCGGAGTTAGAATTTAACTGTGTTTAGCAAGAATTTCAAATTCCAATTTTAGTAAATGTTTTAATTTTCAACTTTACCATTTACATTTACAAATTTTAATTAATTTCAAATTTATTTAGCAAAAATTTGAACCTTCGATCTGAATAAGTGTTTTGATTTTCAAATTGATTCTTTAAAATTAAAAATATTAAAATATATATAATCAGAAGTGAGCGTCACATAACATTATCTGTACTTATTATTATTTAATATGTAGGCAAATACATGTGACCATACTTGGTAGACACAATTGGAAATAGTAATTTTTTATAACTGAAAAAAATAAATATATAAAATACTGGTAGCAAACAATAACTTCAATGATCGATGATATCTCCTTAACTAATTGATATATCGAAAAAATTTTCAAATAAATTTTGTAGAAAATAATAAGATCAATTATATAATATAAAATAAATAATATATAAAATAATATATAAAAATATAATATATAAAATATAAATAATATATAAAATACCTAATAAATCGGTAATGCAATTCTTATTTTCATTCAATTCCTTGTTCCTATTGTGCAATTTAATAATATTCATATCAATAAATATTCTACCGAGAAAAAGACGTTGTCACGTAAAATCTTCGCCCGTAAAACCGACTTTACAGGCAACCGATTTTTTTTTATTTTGTTTTCTCTCTGGTACATTTATTTATTTAATTTCTAAAAGCGTCGTTTCTCATGATTTTTTGCACTATGGGACTTGGGTGATCTCCAGTTCAGCGTATTTTTTTCTGGCTTTTCTCTTTATTATTTCAATCACCCCAACTTGCTGCAGTTCTTTGAATAAAAATCATTTAGCGATGTAATTTGGTACGTTGACTGCCTCTTTTCGGGTGCTGTTGTGCCGCTTGCTTCTTTCTTTATGGTGTTAGAGATGTGTCCCCATGCAAGAAATGCATATGTTAGTATTAGTAGAATACTATTTATTACCCTTATTTTTCTTTTCTTTAGTTTACTTTTTCTACTTTTTTTACCGATGAGTCCTCCTATTGAAGCTTTTGCCATGTTGGCTTTTTGGATTATGGCGTCTACGTGCTTTTTGAAAGTTATTTCTTTGTCCATGGTGACTCCTAGGTATTTTGCTTCACTTCGACGTTTATTAAAATTTTGTAATTTAACCTTAGCCCCGCTAATTTTTATTTCAATCTGCACTTCACAGTAACTTTGGAACGTGCCTGCGTCTATTCAGTCGTAGTTTAGCAAGTGGTTAGTGTGTATCGTTTACTAGGAATTTTGAATATTATATATGATTTGGTCCCACAAACCGACGTTATAGTTGCCGTTACATTTTGAGGTAAGACTGATTTGTTTAATTTTTGTTTACAGTAAATGACGGCTGTTATGACTTCATGGGAACGTTTTAACTGATTTAGGGACAGAACCAGATAATGATGATGTGAGTTTGATAGACGACCATATTATAGAAACTAGTGAGGATATAGACTCGGAAGAGAACTTTGAGAATGCACAAAACTTACCTATTCTTGTCGAACAAGCTGCAAGAATACCCTGTCTTATTGCTACAGATGGAACTACCAGGTGACGAAAACATCCTGCATCAGCATGAAATGTTCAAACACGCTCTGAAAATATTTACACCCACTTACCTGGACCTAAGGGAGATATAAGGCATAAAAATAAAGATTCAGAAATTTTGGAAATGCTTCTTCTCTTTAAACATAAAAATTGTTACTTACACCAACAAATTTATAGAAATGTAAGCCTATGAAATTTCGTAAAATCGTTGTTTAAGACCAACTGATTTATTAGAAATAAAAGCAAAGCATTATTGGAACTTTTATATAATTCTGGTGCCAGTAAAAAAAATTAGGAGAAACGCTGAAGATTTATTTAGGACAGACGGAGTGGCTATGGACATATTTAGACTTACTATGTCCCGGATACGATTTCAGTTTTTCTAAAACATATTCGTTTTGATGATAAAGCTACCAGGCAAGAAAGAGTACAAGTTGACAAATTAACTCCAATTAGGGAAATTTATGATGTGTAATGCTGTGTAAAACATTACAATATATCTGCATATACCACGATTGACGAAAAACTCGAATTATTTCGAGGTAAGTGTTCTTTCAAAATTTATATGCCTAAAAAACCGAATAGCTACGGAATAAAAATATATGTCTTAGTGGACGCCAAAATGTTTTATACTGCGAATTTCGAAGTTTACGTAAGAAAACAGCATGCCGGATCATTTCAATGGGATAATTCGAATTTATCATTAGTGCCTTTTCTTTGTTCACCTATTTTGATATCAAATGGAAATATCACGATTGGCAACCTTTTTACTAGCCTTCCTATGACGGAGATACGTGAATTACCTCTTCAAATGTTATTATCAAGACCAGAAAAATCCATTATGTTTGCCTTTAGAGGTAAGTATACGCTCGTTTCATATTCTCCAAAACGGAAAAGAAATGTGCTGTTACTACAAACTATGCGTTACGATGAGGACCCTTAAGCTAGCGGGGACACATGAGCGGAATCCAATTTAACCTACGTAATATTTTTTCACCCATTTTTCACTAATTTATTACCACCCTAATAATTTTTCACCACCAAACCAACCTTAAGGGGAGCGATTCTGCTGGCTTAAGATTCAAGCTAGCAGAATTCAAAAAAGAAACTTTTTGTTGATGGCATATTTTTTCACTAATTTATTACCACCCTAATAATTTTTCACCACCAAACCACCCTTAATGGGAGCGATTCTGCTGGCTTAAGGTTCAAGCTAGCAGAATAATAAAATAAAAAATCTTTTTGTTGATGGCATATTTTTTCACCAATTTTTCACTAATTTATTACCACCCTAATAATTTTTCACCACCAAACCAACCTTAAGGGGAGCGATTCTGCTGGCTTAAGGTTCAAGCTAGCAGAATTCAAAAAAAAAACTTTTTGTTGATGGCATATTTTTTCACAAATTTTTCACTAATTTATTACCACCTTAATAATTTTTCACCACCAAACCCCCCTTAATGGGAGCGATTCTGCTGGCTTAAGGTTCAAGCTAGCAGAATTCAAAAAAAACTTTTTGTTGATGGCATATTTTTTCACCAATTTTTCACTAATTTATTACCACCCTAATAATTTTTCACCATCAAACCACCCTTAATGGGAGCGGTTCTTCTGGCTTAAGGTTCAAGATGGCAGAATTAAAAAAAAAAAAAATTGTTGATGGCATATTTTTTCACCCATTTTTCAGTAATTTATTACCACCCTAATATTGTTTCACCATTAAACCACCCTTACGGGGAGCCATTCTGCTGGCTTGCGGTTCAAGCTAGCAGAATTAAAAAAACATATTTATAATATACCACAGTGTTTTGCTAGGTTTGTACGAATTTATTACCATCCTAGTAATTTTTCACCCCTTAACTATCCCTTTGTAAAAAGTCAATAATTGTGTTAGATTAAAATTTAAGGAGAATTTTTTTTTTAAATTTACTGTCCACTACTTATAACTGAAATAAAAAGTGTTTTGTTAAGTTTATACTAAACTTTGACCATCCTGATAATTTTGCTCCCATAAACCTATTCGAAAACATTCCTACTAGCTGAATATTTGATCCAGCAAAATAAAAAAAAACGTATTTTTGAAATACCTCAGTATTCTGCTAAGTTTTTACTAATTTATTACCACCCTAGTAATTTTTCACACCTAAACTACCCCTTGTGATAAGTCAATAATTCTGTTAGGTTAAAATTTAACGTGAAAAAAATCTTTTTTTACAATTTCACTATCCTCTACATATAACTGATATAAAAAAGTATTTTTACCCTGATAAGTTTCCATCTCTAAACCAATCTTATTTGGAAACGTTCCTGCTAGCTTAATATTCGAGCCAGCGTAATTAAAAAAAATTATTTATGATATACCACAGTGTTTTGCTAAGTTTTTACGAATTTATTACCAACTTAGTAATTTTTTATCCCTCGACTAACCCTTAGTGGAAGTCAATTGTTCTGCTACGTTTAAATTAAAGGTGAAAAAGTTTTGTTTTATAATTTTACTAAATACTATTTATAAATAAAATAAGAAACACCCTGGTTAGTTTTTACTAAATGTTAACCAACTTCACCAATTCCACCATCTACAAATTTACCCTGGTTGAATGCAAAGCAAATCTTTTCGGAAATATGAGATACTACAGTATTATGCTAGATTTATACTAATACATTACCATCCTAGTATTTTTTCACCCTTCAACTACCCTCTATGAGGAGTCAATAATTCTACTACGTTAAAATTTAAGGTGATAAAAAATCTATTTTTATAATTTTACTGTATTCTACTTGTAACTGAAAATATAAATTGCTTGCCTGGTTTTAACTAAATTTGATCCACCCTTATAATTTTTGACCCCCTAAGCATCAGTTAATGGGAAACATTCAACAAGATACACATTAACGCTAGGTGAATAAAAAATCTTTTTGAAAACACAAGAGTGCTCTGCTAGAATTTTACTATATTTTTACCAGCCTAGTCATGTTTTTCTCAACTACCCTAATTGAAAAACATTTTCAAATGTCATTCTATACTAACTAATATTTATTTTTTCAATGTTTAAATATTAAAAATATGAAAACACTTTATTCCAAAAACTATAAATGTTACCTGTTTTAAAAAATTGACTCTGATTCGAGTCGTATTAGATGGCTAAGCGAAATCTAATCGTTAGTTCCTTTTATGAATATAAAATAACTGAAATCAAGTTGAGTTTTGGTAAATACAATGGAATTTTTATATTTCACAGAATAAATTACCAGGTAAGAAATATTCAAATTGAAATAATTTTATTACGTCTATTACATTATTTATCTGATTGTAAAGGAGGGTCGTCGGGACCGTGTGCACCTATTGTTAAAAGATTTGTATTCATTAGATAGATGAAAATTTGAAAAATAATTTAGGTATTTAATATTTTAATATTATTTAAATAAGAAAAGTATTAACGATTGGTCAAAACATAATTTTAAGATTAGGTGTATAACATAAAGAATTTATATTGGAAAACATTTTAGGATATAAATATTTTAAGTAGGTATTCAAATGAGACCGAAATTACCGGTTGGTCAGAACAGCTGATATTTGTATTTTAATTCTTTGTCGATTTTTCATTCATTGTCAGTTGAATATAGGTAAAAATTAAAGGTTATTACAAAAAAATATTAACTTATTTATTTTGTTTATGGAAATGTTTGAAATAATCGCCCACGGAGAGATCTGGTTTCTCGGCACAATCCACACACTCATAAATTGGGTTTTTTCTTATTTTTAGGATAGGGCATACTCTGCATCTTTTCGTTTTCGTTTCGCGTTTGTCCGATTTATTAGCAATTATTTATAGGTAAATATTCGCGTGCAATATTCTGTCTTTCTTTGCTTTTTTATAAATTAATTTACGAATTAATTCTTACCTTGATATCGTCTTTTATGTCGTTTGTTTAGTATATTGTTTAAAACCAAGTCTAACTTTCCACGGTACCATCGATTGATCTAGTGATAATTCTTTTACTGGATAACGCAGAGCAGTCATTTTATTATTAAAAAGTCTATAACTGTTCGTATTCTATAAAACCGATCTTCAGGAATAACATTCGGTCCCATTGGATTATGGATGAAGATTAAGCACCTTAAAATTATAAGAAAAAGATCTCTTCCGATGTTCTGCAAAAAAGATTTTAAGTTGAATAGTGGATCTGTTTTCCAATAACCCTCCAATCTTGAAATCCGTATATGTCAGTATGGAAGGTAATTCCCATAAATACTAGAAATTCAAATAAGGAAAGTAGTTTACATCTTTTAATGCTAGAATTTACACAAACACCAACTTCACCAACTTTTTTATATGCTAAACATTGCAATATTGTTGTTTTGTACATTGCCTATTTTTTAACAAAATTTTACAACTTAAAAAGGGATATCATTCCCGTGAGTTGGCTGTATATCATATAGTTAAAAAACTCGAACATTGAAGTAAAACACTGTTGTAATTGGTATATTTAATTAAATTTTAAAAATCCTAAAGGATTAAGTTCAAAACGTTTTCGGACTTATCAGTCCATCTTCAGTGAAATTTGTAGTACTTTTAGTAAGTAATTAATAACTAATAGGTAAGTAGTAATTTTTAATTAAAAATACCAATTATTACAACGGAAGTGGTTTTCACCCACACACTCTCGCACACACACACCGAGTAAATGTATTGAAGTATTTTTGAAAAAACAAATTTATTTAATTTTTGTTAAAGGGGTAGTAAGGGTAGTAAAGGGGTAAAAAATTACTAAAGTTGTAATAAATTCGTAAAAACCTAGCAGAACACTGTGGTATATCATAAATATTTTTTTTAATTCTGCTAGCTTGAACCGTAAGCTAGCAGAATCGCTCCTCTTAAGGGTGGTTTGATGGTGAAAAAAATCGGTTGCCTGTAAAGTCGGTTTTACGGGCGAAGATTTTACGCGACAACGTCTTTTTCTCGGTAGAATATTTATTGATATGAATATTATTATGAATCGCTCCCATTAAGGGTGGTTTGGTGGTGAAAAATTATTAGGGTGGTAATAAATTAGTGAAAAATTGGTGAAAAAATATGCCATCAACAAAAAGTTTTTTTTTTTAATTCTGCTAGCTTGAACCTTAAGCCAGCAGAATCGCTCCCCTTAAGGTTGGTTTGGTGGTGAAAAATTATTAGGGTGGTAATAAATTAGTGAAAAATGGGTGAAAAAATATTACGTAGGTTAAATTGGATTCCGCTCATGTGTCCCCGCTAGCTTAAGGGTCCTGTTACGATGATGCTGTTGACGAGACAACTGGCAAACGGAAAATAATTATGGACTACAACATAACTAAAGGAGATGTCGACGTTGTTGACAAAATGTGAGAAACCTAACTCGTCGTTGACCAATGGTCATTTTTAAACCATGAACGTTGCGGGAATGAATAATTACGCCATTTACACCTCGAATACGGTTGGAAACGCCATCTTACAAATCTTTCAGATAAGGCACAACACACACAAATCGGTGACTGACTCAACAGAAACTGCCAGATTGCATTTTAAGTACAGATTCACCTTATAAATTAAAAAGAAATTGCCGGCTTTTAAAGACCTACACGCCGTAAGATATTTCTTCCGAATCAAAATCTTAAATTTTGCCTAAAATCCACACTGCTACTATCTACACATTTTCCATAACAGAAACGAACAACGAACAAACAATAACGAATTTAGAGAAAGTCCGGACTAAACAACGACCTGAATCCTATCGTGTTCTATGCAGAGTGATCTCATAATCTTTAAAAATCCTCCGTCTTATATAAACAAAACTAAAAATGTTTATATTGTTAACCTCAGCGACGCAAAAATATTGACGCAAAAAGAGAATCGAAATATTGGCGATACCAATATTTTATCAACAAACCAATTAAAGTTTATTCCAATTTTTTGTACCTAATTTTGAGTTCTTCTAAGGAAAGTAGTCACATAGTACTACCTTCCCAGTAATTTCAAGGTGAAAGAAGAGTCTCAAAGGACAGAATGAAATGCAGTTTAAAAAAAAAAAAAGAATACTATTCAGGTACCTTTGAGTATAAAAATATATTGCTAGTTATTTTGTTTAAAGTATTTTAATAGTATTTTTGATAGTCTATTATTAGGAACATTATATTCTATTCCTATTAACCATTTTGTTTTTAACCCATCACTATATTGACTAAGAAAACCTTTTATATCCTAAATAGTTTAGTTTACTGTTAACTCAAACTAGTTAATAGTGACATTTGTGACATTTAGTGAGAGTTAGAAATTTTGTTTTGCAATGAGAATGTGGAGATCGTACCGGGTAATTATAGTAAAATCCTTAGAATGTAACTTTAGTTTCAAAATTTTAGATAATGACCCAACCATACGTATATATACAGGAATAAGGAATAGCATTATTTCTAAGGCTGTAGTAAGGCAAAATCTGATTATACCAGTGATTTTTATTATAGTGACTTTCTAATGTTACTGCAGATCAATAATGGGATAATAAGACAAAATGGGTTTTTGTTATAGAAGAAAAGAATTTCCTAAAAAACCTTTATTTAATTTTAATTTATAATTATATATTTTACTAACATTGGACTACGATAAGAGTTGTAGTTGACTAAAAAATGCATTTTTTGGAAAACTTCCATAGCTGTTGTTGATTATTTTTTTATTTAGCCATAATATTCCTAACTATGAATATATTTCTAAATATTTCTTCCAAATATATCAACCACTTACTGGTCCTCTACTTCCTAATGCTAACATATTGTTTAATTTATGTACCAACCAGTTACCGTATATATTTTTTAGTTACGAATTGGGATCTATTATTTTACCAAGTCTTTTCATATAAAATCGTTATTCTAAGACATAAATATTACCTTATATTCGTAATGCATCTACTAGTTAGTCTTTATTGTAAGACATAAATATATTACAAGTTTTGTTTTTTATTTAAAATATATATATAATACAAAGGGTTGTAAGTTAAAACCTATATTAACCAAAAAAATATCGAAGTATGTTGGTATTAACAGTTTAAAAGGATTTAAGAATAGCTATAAAGATTTGTTCTGATTTTGTATCGTTTTTCATTTCGACGAATTATGGGAATTTTCTGGCTTATACTACAATCTTAGCTGGTATTAAAGCACAAATCACGTCTTTGTCATTTTCGTCCTTTAGATGTAGCTCAATATCTACTGTTACCTAAAACAATAATACATTAGAGATAATAGTATAAATATTAGATATAATATAGAAATATACAAATCAGTTGTCAACTAAACTTTATAAAGTTTATGCACAAAATGCGTATTTTAAACAAATAAGAAAAACTTTTAAAATTTGAAAATATTATCAAATACTAGAAAACTAGACTAGACTATTGAACTAAAACGTTTATCAGATATAATAGATATGGTTTTCATTGAATTTATTTTAATAAATTTTGTGGCTTAGAGGTTCCAAAATGGATCTCTACAAATAGTTCACTTTTTGTCGGATACGCATTTATCATTTATTGTTCGCTTTTTTTTAGTCCGGCGTTGTGTTATTTATTGCGCAAGTTACACGATATCTCAATCTGCTTTTGACAATAACTTTTTAATTAGCATTCCCTTTTTCTAATTCCTCACCTATATCACAAAGTCCTCTTCCTTCTAGAGACGGCACTACAAAGATGATTTTTCTACTAGAAGTGTAGATGATCGTAGCTGTAGTAGAAATAAATCATCTATATTTGTATCAAAGTGACTAGTCTGTACAGGGTAAGATATGCAATGCTAACCTTATGTGAATTTCGCCAAGACGTTGCCAGTTTTATGCAATGAGCGATGGCGTTCTCTATTTTCTATTTTTCAAAATAAACGGAATAAACCAGGTGTTCTCAACAAGTCCTCACGTACAATTTTATGTAATTTACAAATATTTTTTGCTAATATTTTAACAATACTATACATGATCTGTTTCTAATAGTAACTATAATTTCTACTAACTGCCAAATTTAAAATGTTATTTATCTCTCTGTGGTGCTAATTACTGCCATAATGTCTAAGGAATTTGTAATTTTGGTTAATATTAACTGCAAATACTTTCTTCTAAGTTATTCAGTAATTAAGAAGCAATTAGAGTAATTCTTGTACAGAATATGTTTAAAAGCTTGATACATTCAGGGCCTTAATAAGTCTTTATTTGTTCTTCAGAGCGCGTAAACATATTCGAGTTGCGATTATTTATACCATTTGATCATTTGGATGTACTGTTACTGTTTTGTTATTGTTATTATTTGTTGGTGGCTGTGGTTGTAATTTGCTGTTGGCAATAACTGTTATTTTCTGTTGTTGGCTATTGTTATATTTTGCGCCGAATTTTTACCACAAAATGGAGGAAATTGTTTAATGGAAACGTGGAAAATCCCTAAAACTTTCAGAGAAGCAAATACTAATGAATATTATTAATCATTATCTTATTCAGGATAACAACGATTCTGTATCAAGTATAATTAGGAAAGGGTCAGAAATGAGTGGTGTTTGCGAAAAGACTCTGTTTCGTATACGACAGAAATATTCAGCACCTGCTGGATTACAATCTCCAAAGAGCAGGCCCAAGGAGAGAAAGGTTAGTAATTCTCGTGACAACAAGTACGATGAAGGTGTCAGGGGCCAAATTCGTAGAATAGTTCATCAATTTTTTCGTGACAACATACCACCAACAATAAACACCATATTAGCTGTTGTAAATGTCGAAGAAACTTTGCTCAACTTTTCACGGGCCACGCTACATCGCTTGCTGAGTGATATGGATTTTGTGTTTATAAAACGTGGCAGAAATTCAATTTTAATTCAAAAACCAGAAATAATCTTGTGGCGTCATCGTTATTTACGCGCAATTGGTAAATACCGCGCAAAACGATACATAATAGTTTATTTGGATGAATCATGGGTAAATATCGGGCACAGTATAAAAAAAGAATGGGTTGATAAAACAATTTCATCTCATCGCGATGCTTTTGTTCATGGTCTGACAACAGGATTAAAACCTCCAACAGCTCGTGGTGCACGGTTTGTTTTATTGCACGCAGGATCTACTAGTGGATTTGTTGATGGAGCAGAGCTCACGTTTTTGGCAAAGAAAAATACTCAGGACTACCACGACGAAATGGATGGATCGACCTTCGAAGATTGGTTCGAAAATAACTTAATTATGAATTCTCTCAACAGGAGAGAGATGATTCTCTCTCCTGTTGCCGACAAGAATGTAGCGTAAAATATTTTTTAAATAATTTTAAACTGTTTGTCCTTGTTTTAGTGTGTTGTTATGTACAATGTATGTTTAATTTCATGTTTATTACATTCTGCGCTTGCTGGATAGCGTATATTTGACAAAATGCCCCTGATGATGCTGTAGAAAGCGAAAGTACTTGCGCAAGATTTGATTATTAAAATTGTGCTCGATATTTGCCTTTAATTTTTCAAAGTTATTTTCTTAGTATTTGGTGTTGGACTCTTTAAAGACAAGCATAGTTACTTTCACTAGTACCAGCCCCATAACTATAAACCATAAGACCACACTTGTTTGAGCGTTGGTTTGTGAACTAATACCTTATTCTTGATTGTAAGTTATGAGCTTCTACCTAATAACCAATAAAATTTCTTGTATTTCAGTTTTGGATCTTTAATTTTCTTTTTGATATGTTTCTGCCACTTCTCAAAGATGCAAAGAAATTAAGATACAGTCAAAGTACGATATTCACAATACTCATAGGAAAGTTAAAGAGCTGACAGGTGACTTAAGATGGAGACAAAGGAAATCTATCTAGTTCTGACGGAATCGTTAACTTGGACAAACAAAGTAAAATAAGAAATAATACTAGAGAAACTATTTAAAGACCAAAGAGCTAGAAACCACCTTTGAGCTAGAAAAAGAGGTAAACGATAGACCAAAAATATTAAAGCACAAAGTGTATAATGCTATAACACAGTTAAAGGATAGCAAAGAAGCAGGCCACATAATGGACAACGAGTATTGCTCATTGCGTTATAGCTCTCAGTAGCTATAATTACGAAAATTCTCAACAACATATATTATAACTCTAGAGAAATAGCAATGAGTGTATTGCACTTCCAATCAAACCAAAACTAGGACCTAAAACAATGAGAAGTGTACGATAAGCCTCATAAGTTATTTACTAAAATTGTTCCTAAAGGCAATCCATGAAAGAATTTACAAGCTGTGCGAAATTAACATTTAAATTTTCATTTGGTTTGAAGAACTAAAGTTGCACTAAAGCACTAAAAGAAGCCGAAATTTACAACCAAGATATAAAAATAATTAGAAACCGTTACTTGAATCAGACCGCAAATCTCAGAGATGAAGGTAAACACTCAGGTGAAATGTGAAAATTATTCGTAAAGATTAGACAACGCGGTATTTTGTCTCCTTTAATCTTTAGTTTCTACAAGAATATGTATTGAAGCTTTGTACGGAACTGAAAAAGGCATTTTACTAAACGGATTCCAACATAAATTACAACCAACAACGGATAAATGAACCAACAAACAGGAAATAAGAACGTGCATCGTAAAAACTAAATCCACCTTCAACCATATCGGAGCCTTTTTTAAGAGCCACAACCTTCCTCTTCGTATAAAAGTAAATATTCTGCGATGCTACGCCTTCACACTAAGTAAAATGCGGCAAGCCGACTTTCGAAAGCCGAGGCGCCTCCACTCACGAGCACACTAACCCACAAAATTACAGTGTAATACACTGGTTTTGGGGGCGAGTTAAGCTCGAGACTGCACAGGACCAATGGTCACTAGAGACCCGGTCTTGTCGCATTGAGCTCTAAAACACACACATTTAACTGGAAAGAACATCAAATTCAGTCAAGCCTTTTACCCCTGATTCTCCAATGGTGACTACATTTCAACTAGGAGAAGAATGCTAACACCACAGTGAATCTAGGACTGTTTGCTTTGTACTACATACTCCACACATTCAACTCCAAGCCTGAAAAGGATTAACCGATCCTAAACGGGCACAAGAAATGAATAAAGGCTCAATATTCCTATCCTCGAGAAAGAACATTGTTTGATTGATTGATGCTACGTCTTCTCTGTCTTTTTTTATAGTGTTGAATCGTAGACCTTGTACGAAGATACGTGCAGAAGAAACCATTTGAGATCTGGTTCTGTCGGGGATTACTTAAGATCCCGTGGGTGTGACAAAAGAATAAAGAAGAATTGAAAAGTACTGACTATCATCTAATTATTTTATCTGAGTTTACCTTTGGTAAACCGCTGAAAACATATTATTTAATAAAGATATTAATATTAAAAAATATTACCAGCGAAAACAAAAATTATTTTACATGAAGTGCAAGCAACTATTATAGTAAGAAATATAAATTTTGTCTTGTGGCAAATATAGAAGCAAACCATTTTTGTTGATAAATAGTGTAACTTACCCTGGGATAATTTTTTTTTACAACCAGGCCGACAGTGTAGGTGTAGGTGTCTCCGGAGTTTATTGGACACGTCACTCCCAAGTCACAAGCATTAGGATTTGGTAAATTAAATTTGGATTTAATTAAACCAACTTTACCTATGACAACTGTTTTTAGGGTTTTAGAGTTGGTATCTAAAATAAAATATTAGTATTTTCTAATTAATAAATATTAATAAGATATGAATAATACACAAATATTAAATAAAGACCCAGTCTTGCCATAAGTATTAACACAAGGTATTTAACTAAAAAAAAATTAAACTAGTTTGATTTGACCTAATACCAAAACTACCAAAAAATCATTCAAGATGGATGCTATTTGCCTGAATACAGCGTTGAAGTATGTTGAGCCATTCATCGATAATCGCTGTATGAACGACATTCATAGGCACATTGTTCACAACTTCTACCAGAGCCTGTCTTAGGTACCTTCCTTCCTGGGTACCAGGAACATCAAAGATCTTCGCTGGCATGATATTTTTGTTTAGCGATCCCCAAAACCGGAGTAGCAAAATTGACCGTATTTAATTCAATACTTGCCAAGTTAAAATTTTTTGAATTTGCAACTCTGGAAAATGCATTTTTCACATCCAATTTTTTCATTTCTTTATGATTGTAGTTCATTTATAGGTCGCTGGTTTATATCCGGATCGAAGGAACAATGTTCAGTTCGAATGTTTTTATAATTCTGAATTGTTTTTAATGCCCTGTGTCTGATTCTGCTCAATCGTTAATTAAAAAATAAAATAGTTTGATTTAATGTACTACTAAAACTGTAAATATTTGCCTGAATAAAGCTTCGAAGTATGTTGGACTGTTTTAAAGACTCTTGATTATGGTGATGTCTTGTACAGACCATGCCCTCTCAAAATAACCTCAATTAATTGTCGAGTAGATTAATTTTGGGATGGCTGACGGCCACTGTTAATTACTAATAATATATGGGTATATGATCACAAAGAAGTGACGCCTCGTCACCAATCCTTGGCACTAGTTCGCGGACTTCATTGGATGACTGTGCATAAACTCAATCGTTTTCCTTATTGAAAGTTTTCTCCAGACGAAATTTTATTTATCTGTAAAGGAGATTTCTTTGTAACGCCCTTTAACATACAACGATAACATGCGCCTTAATTTGTTTTCCTTTATTGTTTTAATACAGTGATAGGGGATTGTGTTGTTAGTCGTTTGAGAACCCCAAATCTCAAGTTTTGTTTGATAATGTGACTCATGGTTTTCGGCACAATATTCATTTACCGAGCAAAATTTTTTTGTTTTCGAGCAGGATTTTTGTTATTTTTTGACTTACCAGCGGTAATAGGATTTGGCGCACAAGCCACGCAAGGCCGGACGAATCTTTTATAGTCATTTACTCCTCTCGTTTCCAAAAATAATTTAACATCATCATCATTCTGGTTTTACAACCCTGCATGGATCCTAGCCTTCTCTAAAATTTCTCTTTACTCGCCCCTATCCAATGCCTTTCTCCGCCAAGGATATATTTCCATATTTCTTGTGTTTTCATCGATGTTATAAAGGAACCTTGTTCTGGGTCTTCCTCTTCTTCTCTGACTAATGGGTCTATAAAGGAGCGTTTTTCTAGCTTTCATTCTAGCATATTTTGTTCCATCCGCATTACATGCCCTATCTACCTCAGATGCGCCTTTCATTGCTTTAAACATTTCTATTCTATTCACAGAGTCGTAGGGTTGCAATCTGATCATTTGTCTATTTACCACCTCTGAAACCAGCCTGGTATTTGATACTATTCGTTCTGCATATGGTGCCATACGGTGGCATATTACTGTAGAAAATATTTTATACGCTGCATTTAGAATTTCAAAGAATCTTTGAATAACTTAATAGTACAAAACACAAAAACACGTGAAGTATTTAACGGTTTGAGTAATTCAAAAATACAAGCTCTTTGTATTTCACACATATGAAGAGCAATGGCAGCTATACGGTTCTATTTGTATGTCAACTCTATCGTAACGGCTCATTTGTATCTATACATCTATAAATCTGCTATAATTCCAAACAGGTATAATTTTATGGTAAGCAAAGAAAATCTGACTACTGAAATAAGCAGCCGTGTAATAATTAGATTTGCAACATTGGAAAGACTCTCATACGTACTTAAAAATAAAAATATACCTCAAAGACTGCGAACCAAAGTGTTTAATTCCTGTATCATACCTGAACTTACATATGGAGCTTAAACCTGGACATTCATTAAAATAAACATGGAGAAGATCAGAAAAACTCAGAGAGCTATGGAACGACAGATGCTGGGTATTTCACTCAAAGACCATAAAACCAATGAAAACATTCGTAATAGAACTGTAGCGACAAGCTAATTACCAATAATTATTTTTCTATTCAAAAATTAAATAACAGATCTCATATATGAAAATTTACATTTACATACATCACACAAGATATACAAATCCGACGAGGAGTTAGACAGGGTTGCGTCTTATCACCGCTACTATTTAATTTGTATTCGGAGTCTATATTCAGAAATGCATTAGACGATGTCCAAGGCGGAATTAAGATTAACGGAATCAGCATAGATAACATCAGATATGCTGATGATACCGTCTTAATAGCAAGCAACGCACAAGAACTACAAAATACTCGTATAATAAATACAGTAGTTCACCATAGCGAAATGTTCGGTTTACATCTAAACGTTTCCAAAACTAAAACTTAAATATTTGTAAACACACCAATAAACGTACATGTGTTTGCCAAGGGTCAAATAATAGAACAGGTAAATTCCATAAAATATTTGGGAGCAAATCAGACCGTAGTCTGCAGCTTAGAATCCGAATGATCAGATGTTACGTTTTTTCTGTCTTACTGTATGACTGTGAAATTGGACAATGGATGACAATGAGGTGGAGCGAAGATATTAAAAGAACTGGAGTACCAATGTGAAAACGTGTTACAAACAACAGAGATAAATGGCGAGAATTATGAGACGCCTATATTCGGCAATCCGAACAGAGAGAAGGGGGGAAAGAAAAATTTATGTTTCTTACACACTCTTGATCTTGATCAATATATTCGGATTGTTAATTATCTTGGTAGATTACTAAATTTAGTCGCGTCATATTTTGCCTGTTAAGTAACGGTGACATATCCTTTATCCCATAATCACCAACTGTAAACAAATATTCTTCCAACTTTGTATTTTCCAGAGCAGGAAAAACTATTGCTTGTGTTTTAAATGGAAATTTAGGTACGTTTTTATTGTGACGGTTGCAACAGATTGTGTCATATTTAATTGGTAAATGTTGCTCCAGTTCTTGTTCAGGGGCCCCAAAAGACGAAAAATTATCCAGTTTTAATTATTATCATCGATCAGTTTTAAAACTTAGTTCGATCCTGCCCCTTTAATTGTTGATTAAAGGAGCAGGATTTTTATGCAATTTTTTGCAAAAGTCTTACTACTCACTATTTAATTTTTTTTAACCCAACCTTCAAAAGATTGGGTATTAATTTTTCGCAACAACTAAGCATTTGAAATATGCCTAATAAACGCTAAATTTAAACTTTTAAATTTACAAACGATTGCACATCACAGAATATACTAATTTTAAGATATTGGTCTCTCTTTGTCAACCATTTTCCGTTCACTCCTGAATGTAGGTCTCTCCAAATTGCTTCCATCTTTCTCTATCTTGCGCCAGTTTAATCCTCTGTTTGCCTGCCAATACTCTTATGTCATCTACCCATCTTTTTGAGGTCTTCCCATGCTTCTTGTTGTCGTCCTTGATCTCCATTCTAGAATTATCCGTGTCCACCTGTTGTTATTATATCGGGCTACGAGTCCTGCCCAGCGCCATTTCATTTTTGTAATTTCTTCCACAATAGCCCTAATCTTCGTTCTATTCAGTGATATTCCAAGCATAATTCATACCATTGCTCTTTGCGTTGTTTCTAATTTTTAGCAGATTTTTTTCGTAAGGGCTACTCTCTTCAAGCCGTAGGTACAAACTGGTGGTATGCATGTGTTATACACCTTTTTCTCCAAGTTTACAGGAATGGAGGTGTTTTTCAAGATATATTCTAGTTTGCCAAAAGCGTCCCATGCCAGTTGTGTTCTTTTTTTAATTTCAGCATCGTGATTTGGTTTTCCCAGTTTGATGACATTACCTAGATATACATGATATACATAATGTTCAACATTTTCTATGGTATTATTTTGTATTTGTCTGGTCTCGGCTCAGTATTTTTGTTTTGTTGTAGTTCATTTTTAAGCCTACTGCTCCTGAAACTGCATTCAATTGTTGTAATATATCATTTAGTTCCTGGATATTATCGGCTATTAAAACTATGTCATCTGCGAATCTCAAATGGTTTAAGTATGATCCGTCGACTTTGATACCCTTGTTGTTTCATTCTAGTTTCTTAAAAATGTCTTTTAGAGCAACGGTAAATAGTTTGGGAAAGATGGTGTCTCATTGTCTTACTCCCCGTTGTAGTGTCAAGGGATTAGTTTTTGTGCTTTCATCCAGCTTTATCTGCATGGTGGTATTTCATGTTAAAAAGACGGTATTGGGTGAAATTTGTAGCTGAAGTTACATGTAAGGGAACAAAAAATATTAAATTTAAAAAAATGAACCTTGGTTTATACTGCAATAGTTCAGAGGTGGCTCAAGTAAAAGTTGCAATCACATTCCTTTTTGATTGAGAGTACAAAATACATTTATATTTACTATACAAAATACTAAATAGGCTACACGAGAAGGAAGCAATTCTTTTTATTTTCATGGCTTCAAAAACAGGTGTAATCGTTTTATTACTACAACAATGTCAATTAATAGCTTACTCGATTTAAACGTTGCCACCATTGATGCGTTTGTTCCTTTCTTTAATGGGCATCGGTCTTCTCCTTCACAACCTGCTAACTCGATTTTGACTATTTGGCCAGTCTCGGATCCTAAAAAAGATAAAAAATACTGTATAACAACAAGTAAACTAAATATTGTGAGTATAAATTTATTATGGTTAATTAAAGAAATTAAAAAAAAATTATAAGTAGTTGTAAATGTAACAAATATTGGTAAACACCCAAACTGATTGACTAAATATAGCATCGCACGATCAAATGGCGTCAATTTTATTAAAATCTCTCTTAGTAGGCTATTAATGATGTACTTCAAAAAGAGTTTTTTTGTTTTAAATGGTCAATGGACCACCAAATAGTGATACCATTTAGAAGGGTGCATTTTTAAGAAAGGCGTGAATTAGTCCCTATGCACTAGGATGCATAGGGACTAATTATGAACATTTAGGTAAAGCAGGGACACAAATAACAACAGGATTTATAACATCAAAAGGATTTAAGCAAGGATGTTGCTTGTCTCCCACTTTATTTAAAATATATCTCGAAAGTGTTTTAAAAAGATGGAAACAAAAATGCAGGACAATGGGGATACCTCTCACCAATACTATGATATATACGCTTAACTTTGCAGAAGATCAAGTAGTAATGGCTCAAGATTATGACGATTTAAACTATATGGCACGAAAATTAATTGAAGAGTATGATATATGGGGTCTAGAAGTAAATAAAAAGAAAACCGAATACCTGTGCATTGGAGCAGAAAAAAAGATCTCATATTAGACGATAACACTACAATAAAGCCCTGCTGTGACTACAAATACCTAGGTATTACTATTTCACAAGATGGAACATTAGACAAAGCCATCAGAGAGAGAAATAAGTCAGGGAGAAAAGCCATCACAATGTTAAACACCATTTTATGGGACCAATCCATCCGCAAAGAAAATAAAAAAAAATTTATGAGACTATAGTAAAAAGTATCACTTTATACCGCTGTGAGGTATGTCCACTGAAAGAAAGAACACTGTCAACGCTGAAAGCGACGGAAATGGATTTTTGGAGAAGAAACCGTAGGAAGATCTAGAAGAGAAAGGATTACCAACGAACGCATTAGAGAAATAATGGGAATCAAACGAACAATCACAGATGACCTAACAACAAAACAACTTATCTGGTTCGGACACATACAAAGAATGGACGAACAACGAATGCCAAAAGAAATACTAAAGTGGCAACCAGAAGGAAAAAGAAAACGAGGTAGACCGAGAAAAAGTTGGAGCGAAGGAATAAATAAAGAACTGAGAGAGAGAGGGCCATAGAAGAAGATCTATGGAACAACCGGTCTAAGTGGTGATTGGAAGTCGGAAAACGGCGGAGAACGCTATAAACCGACAAGTAGTAGTAGTAGTAGGTAAATTGTATGCACTTTTTATAGATATACATTTACAGGAAAGTGGTTAAAAATTAAATTTCCTATCGAATTGTCACCTTTTATAGTCAAAAAATTTTTTTTTTTTTGTCAAAAATATATTCAAAAAACGAAGCAAAAAAATAAAGACATACGCGATTTTACTTTTGTCCATAAATTTTTTTACTGGGGTATATGTATAGACATAAATTTATAGAAAAAAACTTCTTGTCCTTCCTCTTTAAAAAGACGTTCAGTAAAAATCTTCAGGTTTTATATTGTTTAAGATATAAGTATCTATATAGTAGAATATCTTGTACAGATGCAATATTCGCTATAAAGCAAATTACTTAGAAATCAGTAGAGTATAATAGACCAGCACTTCTGTGTTTGATTTACCTAAAGAAAGCGTTTAACAAGTAAGACTCAAATATGTAATCCATGTTATATATAATGGAGAAGTTTCCCTAAATATTATAAAAACTATCGAAGCCAACTTACAGAACCTAACCCAGATGTCATATGCCTGTCTGAAACAAGATACATGACGGATTCCCAACTTCCAAGGATAACAAACTACGATGGATTCGGAAGAAGAGACGAACCAAACGACAGAGGAGTAGCCATCTATGTTAAGAACAACATAGAATGGAACCAGGTTTTGATGGACACACACCATTTCGAAAGTGTTGGAATCAAAGTAGGTATAGCTAATATCTTTTCAATTTACAGGAAGCACTCGGAAGAAATAGCCATAGAAGAACTGGATGCCTTACTCAACTCTGCACCAACCGTAGTCGTAGCAGGAGATTTCAACGCCAAACACACAGCATGGGGATGTATGACGGACACAGCACCAGGAACAACTCTACTAAGATACTGTGAGGACAGAGATAGGATGTTATTCACTCCAGACGAACCAACAAGGATCAACCCAATAAGAGGACACAACAACTCAACACTGGACCTTTTCATCACCAAGGATGTAATAATGGAAGACGTCAGAACATACTTCGCATGCAGTTCGGACCACAAGCCAGTAATAGGAAGGATGACATCGAGAGTCGACTTGCCAAGGATAGAACCAGTAGAAAGATGGAGATGGAAGGATGCTAACTGGCCTAACTACAGAAGACAGCTAAACCAAATGGAAATGAAGAGAGAATTCCAATCAACAGAAGAAGTAGAGAAAAAGATCGAAGAAATCACAAGAAGAATCCAACGAGCAATGGAAGCCAACATCCCAAAATCAATGACGAACAACAGAGGACTGATCATCCCAACAGAACTACAGGACATCATCAAGGATAGAAACAAGGCCAGACGAGCATTCCAAAGAACCAGAAGACAGAAATTCAAGGACTATGGAGACATCCTATCCGAAGAAATAAGAGTAAGACTGAGAAGTCTTACTGAAAACCAGTGGCACAACAACATCAGAAGAGCTGAAGAAAACCATGGAAACGTTTGGAAAATGCTGAAGGCAAGAAGAAGAGGAAAACAAAAGATGCCACAAATCATGGACAACGAGGGAACACACTACGACACCCAAGGAAAAGTAGATGCAATATCAAGGAAGATGGCAGCCACACACAGACAAAACCAGGATATGTCGGATGCAAGAACAAAGAGGAAAGTCGAACAAGAATACAACAGGATCAGAAGAAGGAACGAGTTTCAAATAGACGAGGAAGACCATACCAGCCCAAGTGAAGTTGCAAAAATCATCAGGAAACTGAAAGGAAGCAGAGCACCAGGACAAGAAGGAATCCACAACATCACCCTCAAGGAACTTCCGAAGAAGATCATAGTACACCTGTACTATATCTTCAAATACTGCCTGGAAAAGGACATTTTCCAAACAACTGGAAACACGCCAAGATTATACCTCTTCTGAAACCAAGGAAAGATGGAAGAAGACCGGAAAGCTACAGGCCCATATCACTCCTGGAGACGATGGGAAAAATCTTAGAAAAAATCATCTACAAGAGACTGGTGAAACATACAGAAAGAAGAGGAGTCATCCAAGAAGACCAGTTTGGTTTCAGAAAAGGAAGAAACTGCAAACTCCAATTAGCAAGGATCATCAGCGACACGAAGATAAAATTTAACAGGAAACAGAAGACAGGATTAGCCATACTGGACATAGAGAAAGCATACGACACGGTTTGGAAGAAGGCACTAATCTACAAGATGGACAAGGCTAGACTTCCACACTACCTCATCAACATCTGCGACATGTATCTATCTAATAGAACATTCCAAGTTTCAGCTAACCAAAAGATGTCGACGATTCAAGAAATCCAGGAAGGAATGCCTCAGGGCAGCATCCTATCACCCATTTTATATAACATTTTTGTTTCAGACCTCCCTACAGATCCAAGGACTTCTACAGCCCTGTATGCAGACGACACAGCAGTGTATGCATCCGGAAAAGACGAAGGAAGAATCATAGATGACATGGAGAACCACCTGGAAAAAATCACGGACTACACCGAAAAATGGAAAATCAAGATTAACGCCGAAAAAACGCAGTTCATCATTTTCGGCCAGGATAGACGACCACTACGGAACCAGATCACAGTAGGAGACAACAGAATTCAGGAAACAGAGACGGTCAAATACCTAGGAGTCCACCTCGACAGAAAACTCAACTTCCGGGTGCATACACAAAAAACTAAGGTAAAAGCTAATGCAGCTAAAAAACTAATACTTCCTTTCATTTTTAGGTCCAGTCCACTCTCGAAGGCAAAGAAAATTCAACTCTACCAAGCATATGTTAGGTCGGTGATTCTGTATGCTATACCAGTGTGGAGCTCCATTGCGGAATCACACTGGAAAAAGTTGGAAGCAACTGAGAACTCATGCTACCGAATCATCGACGGAGCAGCATGGGAGGATAGAGTTACAGACGCGACGATCAAGAACAGGTTACGATACACGCCACTAAGGGAAGTGGCCGAGAACAGAACCAGGTGGTTCTTCAACCAGGCCACACGAAGACTACGAAAGACCAGGGATATCCTCGAGAAGAACAGGATCCAGAGGATACACAGATCCACCCATAGACTGATCGACCACCTGATCAGGGTCTAACCAGGCGTGCAGGGAAGTAGGTACGTTTGCCGATTTAAGTACCTACAGAAGCAGACGAGGACACCACCCAGGAAAACCCAGGAACCGAAAGGAGAAATCTTCAAGCGCTGGCGGTGCACGAGCGGGACGTCGATGAAGAAAGAAGGCAAAAATATCTTAAGTTTTTGACATGTAAATATCTTAGAATGGCAATAAACGTTTTTATTTTTATTTTTATTTTTATTTTTATTATATTACAGAACCTATAGAAAGAGTCAGCGGAATAAGACAATGGGACTTATTGCGCCCCATGCCCTTCAATATGATCACCGATGAAATCATCAAAAGCGTTAACATGGGAAGAGGATACAGACTGGGAAACAAAGAAATAAAAATACTCGTTACGCAGACGACTCAATATTGATAGCTTAAAATAAGGATCTGCTGCCAGCCTATAATAATAGTCTGCAAAGACCACAGATTTAACATAAGAGCAAAGTAACTTAATATGACAATCTTATCTTAAAAAACTAAAACAATAGTAGTCAGGAAAGAACCAACCAGATGTAAAATAGAAATTGATGGCGTCAGTATTGACCAAATATTGGAAATAAAATACCTATAAATTATACTGTCTAGCTATGGAGACCTGGAAAAAAGAAGTGAGAGATCAAGTGCAAAAAGCAAATAGACTGGCTTATAACACCATATGGCGATACAGACACATTAACACTGAAATGAAGTTAAGAATTTATGAAGTCAGTGTAAGACCAATAATGACATATGCCTCAGAAACAAGACTCGATACAGCTACAACGCACAGGCTACTGAAAACAACAGAGATAAAAGTACTGAGAAGAATTACAGGAACTATACCGACATATTGTTGAACGAAAAGTAAACAAAAATGTAGTGTACAATGTATACATTAATGGACACCAAATAGAAAAAAAGAATGAAGTAAACACATAAGCCGAATGCAGGAGTCCCCTGTCGTCAAAATGGCAACAGACAAGTCACCAATCTGCAGAAGTATCGGAGGACCGCGCAAAAGATGGAGTGACAACCTTTCATAGAGGTATTAATCCGCCAATGAACAAGCAGAATTTTTTATAACGAAGAAGAAGAAGAACTTTTTCTGTGTTTTTTTCCCTTTATAACTTTTGTTGTTGAACTCTAAGGTATAGACAATATTATATAAAAAGTGATTCTTTTTTCTTTTAAATATTTTATTGCAACTTTAAACAGTGTAGAAAAAAGTGATAGCATAATTGCAAAAAAATAATATTGAAAATAGCCCAAAAATGGTGAGTGCAAACTTTGAAGAATTGTACTTTAGATACTGTGAATTCTAAAAGCTTCTACTTAACATTATTTTAAAGATAAAGCATAGTATTTTTTTTCTGTATAGCTGGTATAGCAGCAATGGGAAATAGCTGCTCAGGGCCGACAACAATAGAGGAAAATAGTAAACGCGGTCAAGACTCACATAGAGTTGTAGACCCAAATGATGATAATGATGAGAAACGTGATATCGTAAAACATATTAAGATAAGACGGCGTGGATAGGGCATGTAATGCGGATGGAACAAAATGAACCAGCTAGAAAAAAACTCCTAGATAGACCTATTGGTAAGTGAAGAAAAGGAAGACACAGAAAAAGGTTCCTTGATAACATCGATGAAGACATATGGGAATATGTGCTTGGTAGAGAAATGCATTGGATAGGGACGACTGGAGAGAAATTCTTAAGGAGGTTAGGACCCACGCAGAGTTGTAAAGCCAGAATGATGATAATTATTTATATATAGGAATATGTATGTAATCAAATACACTTCATGTCCGTGTACAATCAGTAAGTTAGAAAGTCATCAATGTAAAAAAATCGAACTTATCATTTAGTTTTAAAATAAGACAAAGCAAAACAAAGATATGTAGAGAAAAGCTGGATAAACTGACAAAGGATTTAAGGTGCAAAAACACCGTGAACCATGGAAAAAGCTTGTTTCAAATAATTGTACTACTATGAGAATAGGCGATATAACTATAGCAGTTGTATAGAAGATACCATCAATGTTCATCGACGGAAACAGAGAAAGATTAGGGGGACATTTATATATAACTATTTTTATAGCAATACAAGTAAATAAGTACTATACCGCAATCTTCAATATAAACTATAGATATATTGGGTAAACACAAATAAGAAATTAAAAACGAAATCACGGCACTGACAAATACCACGAGGCAATACATGCTCACAAATGATAAGAGTAATGTTTAAAGCAATAATGACGCTCCACGAAATGAATATTGATAATAGTTTTATCTGGACAAATAGTTAAAAAATATTATAAATACGATATATTTTTTAATTACTATAAAAAATTATAATCTATTTAATAAAAGATATCTCTTTGTACTGTCAGAATATTTTATTGAGAAAACTGTTAATAATTTCAGTCCCGAATAAAAAGTTATTCTTGTTGGTTTATGCCAACAACTAAAACAAAATTGTTACTAAACGTAAAATGAAAGTGATTTTCCAATTAGAAAAAAAAAGTTAGTAAATACACTCATGAACAAAAATATCGAATATTTTGGAATTTTCAAATTTTTGTATTTTTAAAATAAATTCTGGTCGAGCAAGTCGTTTATTGTAAAATAGAGTTTATTTTAACAATGTTTAATGAACAATTTTAAGTTTTTATGCGGAGAAAATTGTGGAAAAAATAAATGTTTAATATTAGGTAAATAAGATTATTTTACTCTAAACTTAAATGATAATTAAAATTGATAAAACAACTGGTTTAAACTGAAAGAAGTGCATGATCAGTAACGAGTATTCCCCCCTCTAGGTCTTATTACTGCTTGCATCTTTCTCAGCATGCTTTCAAGTAAATTTTGGACATATCCTTGGGAAATTGCATTCCATTCATCCTGTGCAGCAAGCCGAAGCTGCTATATCGTATTTGGAACGGGATTTCTTTGTCGTATGCTGCATTTAAGGTGATTTCACATGTGCTCTATTGGATTTAAATCCGGGCTAGACGGTGGCCAATCCAATCATTGAATTTGGACCTCATCAAGATAATTACTCACTATGGCAGCGGCATGTGCTCGAGCATTATCGTGCATTAACGTGAATCTTTCATATCCAATGTAACCAACATATGACAAAACATGATCTTGCAGGATGTTTTAGACGTAAGAATCACCAGTCATCCGTCCAATCACTTCCACAAGTGCGGTACGTACCTCCCAACTAATACCTTCCCAAAGAATTATGCCATTAACTCCAAAACTAACGCCTGGGTGAGACTGCAGCTGGCGAATCGTTCTCCAACTTCTGTAGACGTAGTTTTGACCATCTGGCTTCCATAATAGGATTCTGATCTCATCAGTGAAAAGAACGTTTTTCCAGTTGTCGATATTCCACTAAATATGTGTTCTTACAAATTCCAAACGACGAGCTTTATGGTTTTGGAGAAGACGTGGAACTTTGGCGGGGGGTTTGGGCTTTAAGTTTGCTTCTTTTGATCTTCGTTTAACTATTTGTGAACTTACATTAACTTGTCAAACATTTAATAGCTCATTTTTGAGGTGCATCGATGTCAATGAACGATTTCGTGTAGAATTAAGAACTAAAAAACGGTCATCAATTGTGGTTGTGCACCTTGGGCGTCCTTGACCAGGCCTTCGTACAAAATTTTCTGTTTCGCGGTACCTTTTTAGAGTATTTAAAACTATAGATTCAGTTCTGCTGAGACGTCGTGCGATATCTTTTTGTGCATATCCTCCCTCGTACAAAATTACAATATGTGCTACTTGGAATTTATCGCAGTGCCGAATTGGTGGGATACTTGTTTTAAACTTAGTTAAACCAAACAATATTTAATTAAACTTAATAAATGAAACTAAAAAGAACCGAATTAGTATGATTTTTTCTTTACGTGAAGAAGGATTTTTATGATAAAATGTACGAATGACACTAATCACTGAATAAACATCAAAATAAACATCAAAATATTTTAAACCAGTTGAGTACATCAGCCTACTATATGAGTATTATCAGTAATCTAAAATTATTTTGAAATAATAGTGACTACAAAAAAAATAATTGGAGAATTCCAAAATATTCGATATTTTTGTCCATGAGGTAGTTTATATTTAATTTATATAAACCATTTGAAACATATCGCATTGACACAAACAAAGGATCCACTTGTATTTTTAAAAACGTTGAAAAATCAAACTAATTGTCAAAAATCAGTAGCGGCTCTTGCTTAAAACTTGCAAATGAAGGAAATAAAAATTAAACATTGATAGAAAATTAGAAACTAAGATCAGTCATCAAGCAATTATTAATGTCTTGAACATCAACCTTATCTACAATATCTTCAACAATAACCTACTTCAACGCAGTAAGCATTTCAATTTACCATGTTACTCCAACAACATGGTGTGCACTATAGCAGCATTTTTTATGCAGAGTGTTGACACTCTACTATAGTTGGAAAATGTCCCAAAGATTAATACGCCACTAAACGGACTAAACGGAACAGATGTAATTCCCATTAAGTATATAATTAGAATAAGAAAATTGTGACAAAGCAATTGTTTGGGAAAGTATATAGTATTTATTTTGATATTTTACATTTAATATTTTTCTTTAACTGTACTATAATATGGTCTTATTTAATGGTATATTTAAACTACCTATTTGCTTCAAAATATATTGTTTTCTGTTGTTCAGTAAAATATCATTGTTAAACTGGCTTAAACACATTAAGTCTGTTTTTTAAGTTCAAAGAATTTATTTTTTTTATTATTTTTGAAAAGTATGTCGCCAGCACACAAACCGCTGTAAAGTATTATATTTTAGTGACCATTAAGATTATCGCCATTCAAAAGCGACATACAATAGCTCTAATTTATGGAATGCACATGTCCCACGAACAATTGACCACCCCTTAGAATTGGTAGGTGCATTTATCCTTACAAATGTCAAACACTTCCTACAGAGACAGCGAACGAAATGCTCCCAGTTTATCGGTTACGGCCTCTTTTGAGCCTAGGCGCCGAAGGTCGGTCGCGACGGACAATTACAACTCTATTCCACTGGCTACAATAATTAATACACCAATATTTTAAAAGCTAAGCTTATTCTTTGTACAGATAAAAGCAATGAATAAAAGTCAGTTAATTTTCGTAATTTATACACAATTAATATTTGCTATTTTCGCTAATTTATTTACAGTCAAAATATTGCATTGTTATTCTATTATTATTATTTCATTAAACCAGCGGCCTCGAAGTTTTTCACAAAACAGCAATGCTTAATAGAGAAAAAACGGAATCTTACATTTCAGTACTTGATCTCTTTGAGAGAGAAAATATTTCCAAAACCTTTATACATAAATATATCTACAAATTATTATACGGATTTGTTTAAAAACTCTCTTTAGGTTGGTGACCTGACGGTACTTCTACTTTTTTGTAATAAATATTTTATTGAGCATTCTTATACATCTTTTTTTCTAGATTCAATTCAAGTTCTAGATATTCTGTAACAATAAAACAATGAAAACTTTGTTTTCAAAACTTCCACAAATTTTTATTTTAAATTATTATCACTACAGCTGTTTCGGCTGATTGCCTTTCTCAAGTGATCTGTTTTTGGCATGGGTTTACACTTTATAGTCTCTAATGAAATAAGTTGAGGAGGGGAGAACTGTTTGTCTCAAGCTGGTCATTCAGAATTATATCTGTGTTTTTTAATTTGTTGATTTCCATAGATTCTAACAAAGATAGCTTAAGGCCTTTATTTTGAATGTGTAGAATTTTAAATTCGTCATCAAAAGAATGATTATGATCTATAAGGTGAAGTGCGTATGTACAATCTGTTTTTCTATTATTGAAAGCCCTTTTATGTTCTGCTATTCGTTTATTAAAATTTCTACCTGTTTGACCAATGTAAGTTTTTGGGCAGTCGCCACATTTAAGTTTGTACACACCACTGTGTAAGTGTTTTTTATGTTGGCTCTTATTGTTTTTAATATATTTGCCTAGGTTATTATTTGTTCTGAAAGCTGGTGTTATTCCTTTCTTTTTTATGTGTTTGGCTATTTTTGTTGATATTTTGCCTGTATATGTAATCGAGCAGAAGGTACTGGGTTTTTTCTCTGGTGGTGGAAATACTAAGTTCAGGGCTTTCTTGTGTAGTTTTTGATTTAACATTTTATTAATTGTTTGTTCTTTGTATCCATTGTTTACTGCTATTTGTTTAATGATATTTAATTCTGTCTCAAAATTGTATTTTGACATAGGAATTGCTGTTAATCTATGTAACATACTATGATAGGCTGCCAGTTTATGTTGTGTGGGATGGGATGATGAATTGTGAATAGTCGTGTCAGTATGGGTAGGTTTATGAAATATGGAGAAGTCATGTTTGTTTTTAAGTTTGGTAATATTTAAATCTAAAAAATTTATGGATTGATTTTGTTCTGTTTCTATTGTAAATTCAATATGACTATGAAGAGAATTAATATAAGATAGAAATTGGTCGAGTTGCCTGTTAGTTCCTGTGAAACATACCAGTACGTCGTCTACGTATCTCCACCAATATAAAAACTGTTTGAATATGGGATGTTTTGAAATCTTTGTCTCTAGATGATCCATAAAAATATCTGATAGCAATGGGCTTAGAGGAATGCCCATTATAAGTCCTGCACTGTTATTTGTATATAATTCATTATTAAATTCAAAGTAGTCCTGGTTTATGCAAACTTCAAGAAGATGTAAAATTTCAGATGTAATGATTGGATTTGTATTATTTTGGTCTAAAAGGTTTTTTACTAGAATAAAAGTTTCTGTAGGAGGGATACTAGGAAAAAGATTTTTTACGTCAAATGAAATTAATCTGGAGTTGTTAGGTAACTGAAAATGTTGTATTTTATTAACTAGTTCTATTGTATTTTTTATGGTAAATTTAGGTGAAAATTTAGTGTGTTCTAAAATAATCTCTAACAGTTTTTTTGAAAGTTTATATGACGGAGCTGTATAAAAAGACACTACAGGTCTTATTGGGTGATGCGGTTTGTGTAGTTTAATGAAAGAGTATAATTTAGGAGGCTGTGGGTTCATGATACTGAGGTATTTCTGTTCTATTGGATTTACTATTGATTTTGAATTTTCTAACGCTAGCTTAATTTGTTTTTGATACTTTTCTGTTGGATCTTTGTGTAACGTTTTAATGTTTTGATTATTTAAAAATTCTATTGTTTTGTTATTATATTCTATTTTATCTATAGCAATAGTAGTGTTACCTTTGTCTGCTTTTGTAAACACTATGTTGTTTTCTATTGATTTATTTTTAATTGAAATGGCTGTTTTATTCTCTTAGTAACAGGAATTTTTGGTTTCACTACACACATCTGTGATAGATTTTGCAATTATACTTTTTTCGATATTGTTAGCAGTTTTGTTTAATGCTACTTCACATTCTACACCTAAATATTCTAAAGTTTTCTGATTATTATGTTGGGGCAAGTTATGTTTAAATCCTTTCTCTAAAAGTTGTATCTCGCTATTACTAAATTTAGTATCTGTTAAATTTATAAATCTATTGAAAAAATTATGGTTCGAAAAACTTCTTGTATAATGAATATTGGGTTTTTTACTATTGCAAATTAGATTATTTAGTTTTTTACACTGTGTATTGAATTTTTTATCTATTATATTATCTATATTAATTCTCACGTTAGAATCTAGGATATCAAATTCTATATTATTTAATCTATAATTTAATTCTGAGTGACATACCTTAAGATAAACAGCTATGATATGAGTAACGGTCGAATCCATCAATTATTCTAGATATTCAATTATTATTTCACTCTTTTTTCCCGCTTATATTGTCTACTGTGTCTACATGTTAGAACCTTTTTTACAGTGTATACTTTTTAGCATACTTTTTTAGAATTTTAAAGTTCCAGCCTCTGTAAACAGGGTTAAACAAAAATATAAATCTAATCATTAATACCAAAAAGAATAGAAATAAGAGATGCCTTAAATAAAATAAAAAATAATAGTTGCAGGTGTACCTGGGATAGTCGCAGAAACAATAAGCCTAGGGTATAAATATTACCTCAAAAAACTAATCTACTTTAAACTTCTGGCTTCATAATGCCAACAGTCTAACAAAATGAGGTAATACCACAATTATTTTAGCTTTGGAAATTTGTGGACAATTCAATATATTTTGCTGCACATCCTTAAAATTATGTTTCCAGATCACAAGTCTAAAAAGAACAGTGTTAATACTGACGAATAAAGCAGAAACTCGCCCTTCCAAAAAATTCAACCATTACATTGACAGTGATACTAAATGACTATGCAATGATCCATCCTGAAAACAACTAGTAGACAAAGTTAACAATGTAAAAATAATTTCACTAACTGACATTAAATAGATAGGCTAGACTAATATAAATTTAGGCACGACACACGCAAGGGATACAAAAGAATAATGGACAAAGAAAGAGAAAATTAAATCACCCTAGTTTCAAAAAAAAAACTGGATAGAAGTGGCTCAAACAAGACAACAGATATGCGGAAACAAAATTTAAAATAAACTAGTACTTAAGGAAAGTCAACGAAGATAATGCAGAAACTCTAACTATTGACCAAAAATGGAAGAAAATTCAACATACCCTTGTGTCAATTGGAAAAGAAACCCTCAAACTACTTGGGGAAAAAACAAAACCTTGCATGAGAGAATAAATTCTGGATCTTATAAAAGACCGAAAAAATCATGAAGCAAAAGACCGAAATAAATACATAAATACAAAGAAATACAGAAAAGAAAAAAATTCGAGAGGCAAAACAGAGGTGGCTCTCCGAAAGATGCCACGGAATAGAAGATCTGAATAAACAGTACGATAGTTTTAATATTTACAAAAAAATCAAAGAAATGACAGGTTCTAGCAAATGAACAAGAACAAATATCTTTAAAAACTATTTAATGATAAAAGAGAAGAACTGTCATTGGACACCACAGGGGATACCTTATTACTAATATTAGGGGAAGAAGTCATCAATGCCATTAAAACTACGAAAGAAAGCAAAGCTACTGGACCAGATGATGTGCTCATCCAATTAATAAAACCCATTGATGAAGATGTTTTTGATGTTATTGTTGAACTCTTTAATCTAATATATCAGAGAGCCACAACGCCTAGACAATGGTTGCAATTGATCTTTGTGGCAATACCCAAAAAGTCAAGAGTTCATCAGTGCATCATTCGTTAAACTTTCTTTATTGTCGAGATATAAAAATAGGACTACGCCTTAAGAGGCATTAGTGTTACGTATTCACTACTCTTCTTTATGGCTTGAAAGCATGGGGATTGAAACAGTTGAATATGTTTTCCGCCTTTTAATTTTGTTGTTACAGAAAAACCCTACTCAAAGAATATCATCGACTCAAAAAATGTCAAACGCAGAAGTTAGTAAAATATTAGGAAATAAAGCTGAAATATTATTGAATATCGAACATTGCTTCACTAAAATCTCAAACGCGTTCCGTTATCATTGGTTATTTGTTCTTCATATTTTCCTACGACCCTGTTATTTTCTTCTCTCCCTACTCTACTTTTAGTATCTTTTAGTATAAGGATTTCACGGTTTTCTTTAACTTCAGAGAGTATTTTATTCATCTTGTTGTAGATATCGTCTTTACTTCCTGGATCTGCATCTTCATTTGGGGCATTCACTCCGACAATTACGATGTTGTGCATCTTCTTTTTTATTTCCAGTATAAGCCGTTGTTCATTTACTTCAGTCCACAATTTAATATTGTTTTTAAGATTTTTTCGAATGGCAATAGATACTCATCTCGTAGCTCTGTTATCTTTACTTAATTCACTGTAGATATGTATATATTCTCCTATCTCTTCATTTCCTTTTCCCTTTTTCTTGTTTTCGGTGAGAAGACTTATATCTATTTGTCTTTCCGCTAATTATTTAAATACTTCTGCTTATTTGGTTTGAATTCCTTGTACATTTCATGCAGCCAATATTTTTCTGTTGCATCGTACTTCGAGGCTTTTTGTCAAAATTTTTTAGCATTTATTTCTTTTGACAAGGGATGAGTTGCTAGCCCATTGCCTTAACTCTCCTACTTTATCCGGGCTTGGGACCGGCACCGGCATTTACTGAGCTACTTAATCCACCCAGCACAAGAGGCGGAGAAATAAAAATTTTAAAACATCCCGTATTAAAACAGTTTTTATATTAGTGGAGATATACAGGGTGTTTCAAAAAAAGGTAACCCCGTCTCTAGGGTAGGTAAAAAACTGAAAAATAATTGGGGTTTGCTTAGTAAAAAATTTTTGTAGCGCCATCCGTGTTCAAGATATAGGGCGTTGAAGAAAAAAAATTTTACGCATTTTTTACGATTTTGCCGAAAGTACTGACAACATTGTAATGAAATTTTATACGAATATGTTTTGGAAGTTGATACATCCCATGAATTTGTTTTTATATCTGATTCTCATAGAGGGCGCTAGTTACACGGATCGTACTAAGTATTAGTTAATATAACTTTTTTAAGAGTATAATTATTAATCAAAATTTCAAGTAAACTTAAACATCATCTAATTTTACACGAAAAAGGTACTCTTGGTAAAACTCGATACTGTGTACCGTTTTCGGAATATTTTGATTTGAAAATTATGAAGTAATAATTGATGCTGGTAGTAATGATAAAGTTCTAATAGGTATACCTCTATTTTCTCCAAGTGTGCCATGGAAATCTGACATTTATTGATTGTTATGACGATAAATCAACAATAATTAGAGTTTTGAAACCTTGTTATTCGTAAAATTAAATCAAAATGTACTCAAATGTTGAATACACTGACATGTTATTAACCTTAGGTGAATGTTTAGGATGTTCTAGTGCAGCTGTGACACGTTATGCAGAAAAGTTTCCTAAGTAGAAGAAACTTACCAAGTAAAAAAACATTTAGAGCCGTTGAACGACGTTGTCGAGAAACTAAGAATGTGAGACCAAATAAAATAAATTCTGGTAGACCAAGAATAACAAGAACAATTAATAAAGAAAATAATATGTTAAATTTACTTGATCAAAATCCAACAGTTAGCGTAAGGAATATAGCAAGACAAACAAATACTTCTTCTTCAAGTACTTGGCGAATACTGAAAGAACAGCAATTACATCCTTATCATTACAGACAAGTCCAAGAGCTCTTGCCAGATGATCTACCTGTTAGAGTGGATTTTTGTGAAACATTGCAACAAAGGATAGCCCACAATCCAAATTTTTTAAAATGCATTCTTTTTACGGACGAGGCCACCTTTACGCGACAAGGTATGTTTAACTCCCATAATGCACACTACTGGTGTGATGAGAATCCACGAGTCAAAAGGGTATCACATTACCAACACTCATTTAAAGTTAATATTTGGGCAGCAACTTTAGGTAACAAATTAATAGGTTATCATATTCTACCTGAAAATTTAAAAAGTGATATGTATCTTGATTTTTTAAACAATTCCTTATTCGAGATATTAGAAGATTTAACGCTAAACGAGCGAAGATCTTTATTTTTTATGCACGATGGAGCTCCACCACACTTTGATAGAATGTGTCGTAATTGGTTGAATAATCATTTTCCGAATCGATGGATTGGTAGAGGTGCAGAAGCTCCGATTCATTGGCCTCCTCGGTCATGCGATTTCAACCCTTTGGACTACGCAGTTTGGTCGTATATTAATCATCAATTATTACTTCATAATTTTCAAATCAAAATATTCCGAAAACGGTACACAGTATCGAGTTTTATCAAGAGTACCTTTTTCGTGTAAAATTGAATGATGTTTAAGTTGACTTGAAATTTTGATTAATAATTATACTCTTAAAAAAGTTATATTGACTAATACTTAGTACGATCCGTGTAACTAGCGCCCTCTATGAGAATCAGATATAAAAACAAATTCATGGGATGTAAATTTCATTACAATGTTGCCAGTAGTTTCGGCAAAATCGTAAAAAATGCGTAAAAATTTTTTTTCTTTAATGCTCTGTATCCTGAAAACTGATGGCGTTAAAAAATTTTTTACTAAGCAAACCCCAATTATTTTTCAGTTTTTTACATACCCTAGAGACAGGGTTACCTTTTTTGAAACACCCTGTATAGATGATGTACTGGTATGTTTTACAAAAAATAAAAGACAACTTTGCAAATTCTTATCTTATATAAATTCACTCCATAGTTATAATGAATTCACAATAGAAACAGAACAGAATCAATACTAAACACATACTAAAAATAGTTCACTTGAGAAAGGCACTCTGCGGAAACAGCTGTAGTGATATTAATTTATAATGAGTTTTGTGGAAGTGTTGAAAACAAAAGTATTCAGTGTTTTATTATTATTTTTTTTTATTGATTTATTTAATGTCGTCCGAACCACTGAGGTTATAGACGACAACAATGAAATATTAGAACAAAGAAAAGTAAATATTAATTACATACTAACATGGAAGAAGATTGATATATGTAATTTGTGATACAGACTAGATTATTTTATCTAGTCTGTATCACAAAAAAAAAATTTAAATATCTTTTATGCCTATAGCAGTTAAAAACTTTATAATATTGTTTAGATGATTGTTGTCTCTAGAAGCTCGCTGTTGTGGCTGGGAAGGTTGAGTTTACTTCTCGTTTCCTGGAAAATTTGACATTCGGTCAAAATATGTTTTACTGTACTGTTGGTTTGACACTGGTTGTAGTATGGAGAATTGTCTCTTGTAATTCGGTAAAGATGTGTATGGCGGGTGTCACCAAGTCGAAGTCGAGAAAAGATGACTTGTTTTTTTCTAGGTAACACAAAGGCTTGTTTTTGTAAAGCATTGTATTTAATTTGCCTTAGTTTTTCGGAACACTGCGACCATTTGTATTGCCACGCACAACTAACTACGTTTTTTAAGCACAATTTAAGATCACTTAGGACTATTTTATTTAATTGCACTTGACCATCACCTGTCGCTGCTTCGTAAGCTAGACGGTCCACAACAGCGTAAATTAAGTAGGACACATTAAAAATAATAATAATTATTATATTATAGTATATATTGGTTTTGCAGCATTAAAATTAAATAGTATTACAGTAATACAGGGTGAGTCATGAGGAACTTTACATACTTCTACCATATGTAGAGTCCCTCAGGGAGCATATCATGTGGCCACTAAAAAATGTCAACCCCTCTTCTTTATTAATTAACAGGGTGATTTGTGTAATTGACGATTTATTTCATTTTACTGTAGTGTTTATTCGGCTCATTTGATTTTTTTAATTTTTGCATGATACAGTACACTACTATCAAGCATTCGACTGGTATTAGCTAAACTAAAAAATTCCAGGACTGGCTTTAAAAAAATTAATTTAGGGATTCGTATTAAATAATACACCCTGTATATATATTTTTTTAAAATGCAATAAGTGATTTTTAAACTACATAAATAGCCAATGAAAACGACATATGCGACAATGTTGTCGCACTTTTATTAAATTTTTAGTGAACGATCAAATCTTACCAAAAATAGAACAACCATAATGAAGTATCAAATTATAAGGTAATTAATTTAAACAAATGTTATAAATTTCAAACATTTTAATTGAAATGATAAACTGAGTCACTGCACAACAAAAAACAGTAACTACTAACAATAACGAAGAACAATTAAAAAAAAAAAACTAAAAATATGTACATAGTTATGATAAACCCATAAATTAGAACTGAAAAAGATACAATAATGGTAACAAAATAAAAATAATTCAAAATAGATTTTCGAAATGGAACCCTGCACCCTGTACACATTTTTGTTGCCGAATTGTTAATTGACGTATTGAATTACGGATACTCTGGGGACCATTTCTAATAGTATTACAACAATGTATAATTCTATCAATTAATTGTTGTCGGTTATTAATATTCACTGCGTAAACTAGTTGCTTCAATCGTCCCCAAATATGGTAATCAACGGGATTAAAATCAGGGGATCTTGAAGGCTACGAAATAGGACCTGCACGTCCTATCTACCTGTTGCCACAAACATTATTGAGATGTTGTCTCACTGCAAGTAAAAAGTGTGGGGGTGCCCCATCATGCTGAAAATACATCCCTCGGATAGCAACGTTCGCGTTGGCAAGCAAATTCGGCAAAATATTTTGTAGAAAGTTCAAATAGACCTGCCCTGTTAAAGGACTATCAAAAAAGTGGGGACCTACTAATTGGTTATTTATGACACCAATCCACACGTTAACCGAAAACCTTAACTGAGAACGACGTTCTCGAATAGCATGGGAATTTTCTTCTGCCCACACATGTGAATTTCGTGAATTATTTATCCCGTCTCTGGTAAATTGGGCTTCATCTGTAAATAGTGTCCTGTATAGCGTTGGTCGATTATTGTTAATCCATCTACATTTGAATGTGATATGAGTATAGATTATTTTTTTGTAAGACTCTACTTACTTTTGATTGAGTAACATTGAGTTCTCGACTTATTTGTCTAGTGCTTATTGTAGGGTTCATAGTAACGGCGTCCATAATGTCATCTTCCTGCGCTTCATCTACATGTCGCTCTGTTGTTCCACTAGGAAAAGTGCCATTTTCTCGCAAATAATTAAAAACTGACCCAAATGTTGGATGACTGGGAGTTCGACGATTAGGAAATATGCTGCGATATTCTCTACTAGTAGCCCTATCATTCCCATTACAGAATCCATAAACAAATATTATTTCTGCATATTCTGTGGTCGAAAACTGATGTGGCATTTTGAACGAAAGTAGCAAAAGCTCTACCAAAACTAACACAATGTACTTAACGTAGATATGAGAGAAGAAATATGTATTCTTGTACACATAAATAACAATTGATAATGACAATAATGACAATGGGTATAAAATATCAAGAAACGTCAAACGGTCAACGCCAACCTTCATTTTAAACTTTTTAGATTTATTTTTATTTAGTACAGTTGATGCAATGTATTATTATTTGACATAAAATTTTAATCATTTACAATCAACAAAAACTAACACATACAAGAGGTTTGACTTTTTAATCAATTTAATTTATTATTTATCGAAAATAATGCCCCAATACGATCTATGAGTAAAAATTTAAAATTGAAAAACAATTGATTCTATCGTAGAGATAATACAAAGTGACAGTAAAGATGTTAATTTTCTACGTATTAGATTATGTTGTAGGAACTCATTTTAATTAAAATGTTTGAAATTTATAACATTTGTTTAAATTAATACCTTATAATTTGATACTTCATTATGGTTGTTTTATTTTTGGTAAGATTTGATCGTTCACTAAAAATTTAATAAAAGTGCGACAACATTGTCGCATATGTCGTTTTCATTGGCTATTTATGTAGTTTGAAAATCACTTATTGCATTTAAACAAAAAAATTTATACAGGGTGTAATATTAATTACGAATCCCTAAATTAATTTTTCCAAAGCCAGTCCTGGAATTTTTTAGTTTAGCTAATACCAGTCGAATGCTTGATAGTAGTGTACTGTATCATGCAAAAATTAAAAAAATCAAATGAGCCGTATAAACACTACAGTAAAATGAAATAAATGGTCAATTACACAAATCACCCTATTAATTAATAAAGAAGAGGAGTTGACATTTTTTAGTGGCCACATGATATGCTCCCTGAGGGACTCTACATATGGTAGAAGTATGTAAAGTTCCTCATGACTCACCCTGTATATTATATTTTTTGTTTAGTTATTAACTCAAATAATAATATCTACACAATAAAACCACTGATTATTTCTAATGAAAAGTTTATTTATATTGTGTCAACAACTGATAATACCTAAACAATATATTCTTTTGTACTTATAATAGGGACATTTATTATTCATAATTTTTATGACAGTACAATAGCGATTACAACTTTTCCGTTTCATAGGACTGCAAACATGATTAACCTAATTATACCAGGAAATATGATTGTACTCTTTGAATTAAGTAACGACGAAAATTATTTGTCTAATAATTTCTAATTAGTGTTGATTAATACAATTTCCAACGAACTGACGTCTGACCTCTAAAGATTACTAGTTGTACAGTAAGATAAAGAATAATCTGTGTTTTTCATTTTTATTTTACGAAAGTGTTTTTTTTTTAATTTACGAATATTATTGGCTAATTTTTCAAATTCTCAGTTTGATTTATTTAATATTAATTATCTAAAAATAAAAATAAAAATAAAAACTATTATATATGGTAATTAATTAGTGTAAAAAAGCAAATCCTTTGTAATAAATGAAGAGCATCAGATTCAGCACAACTGTCAACAGAGCTTGCACATACCCTGGAGCAGATGTCCCTTCTGACCACGTACTATTAGTGGCCGTCATAAAGATCGCTCTTTCATGCAAGAACAAGCCTAAAACTCAACAACATATAGCACTGGACAAACTGAAAGACCCAATGATACAAGCAGAAATAAGCAATGAAATAAACGCACAAATTCAAATATTGACGACAAACATTGCCGAAGATCTAACACCAACATGGAATACGATTACAAGTGCTGTAACAGACATCATGAAAAACAACTTAGGGTACAAACAAAATAACAAGAGGCAAAAATGGATGACAGACGAAATACTATTACTAATGGAAGAACGACGAAGACACAAGAATAAACAAGATGGCAGCAATATGTATGAAAACATTAACAGGCAAATAAAAGCAAAAATAAGAATAGCAAAAAATGAATGGCTTAAGCAACAATGTATCGATCTAGAACATTTACAACGACAGCACGACGACCGTAATTTACATAAAAAGCTTAAGAAGACTGCTGGAATATACAGAAAACGAAGACCAACCACCATAGTTAATCAGGATATCCAGATAGTGCTGGGTGAAAATGAAAAAATTGATATATGGGAAAATTATATCCAGGAGCTCTTCCATGACGAAAGCCCCATGAGTGAAGTTTATACAGACGACCAGCTGACTGGCCCTTCAATCACCAAAGAGGAGATAGAAAAGGCAATATTCAATTCAAAAAACAATAAGGCACCTGGACCAGATGAAATCCCGTCAGAAATACTCAAATTACTGGATGAAAGGGGAATTTCAGCACTACACAAAATATTTAACTTAATTTATGAAACTGGCTGCTATCCTCAACAGTGGTTACGCTCTACCTTTATTCCCCTGCCCAAGAAAGTCCATGCAAAAAGATGTGAGGATCACAGACTCATTAGCCTGATGAGTCACACTTTAAAGATATTCTTAAAAATACTACATCAAAGAGTATACAAAAAATGTGAATGGGACATCAGTGACTCCCAGTTCGGGTTTAGGCAAGGTTTAGGAACACGAGAAGCAATAGTAGCAACACAGGTGCTGGTCCAAAATTGTTACGATCAGAAGAAGGATGTGTTCCTATGCTTTTTAGATTACCAAAAAGCGTTTGATCGTGTCCAACACCACAAGTTAATGCAGATCCTCAAGAAAGTTGATATAGACCAAAAAGACATAAGATGCATTGAAAACTTGTACTGGCATCAAACGGCACAGTTAAAAATAGACAATTCTATATCCAAACCCATACATATAAGAAGGGGCGTTCGACAGGGATGTGTGCTTTCCCCTCTTTTATTTAACATTTATTCGGAAGCCATATTTCAAGAGTCTCTGTAGGATGCAAAGATGGGAATCAAAGTGAATGGAGTACTGATCAACAACAAACGATATGCTGATGATGGTGTCTTAATTTGTGACAACATAGTCGATCTTCAACAACTTGTCACTATAATCGGAGAACACAGTAAGCGAATGGGATTAGAGATTAATACCAAAAAAAAAGAAATTTATTATCATCTCCAGAAACTTGGATGCACTTGAAAACTCCACCATAACACTGAATACTAAGTCCATTGAAAGAGTGAGTAAATTTAAATACCTGGGATCGTGCCTTTGAAGACTGGGCATCGGACAGGGAAGTAAAATGTCGCATTGAGCAAGCTCGACAAGCTTTCGTAAAATTCAAGAAGGTACTGACTTGTTCAGAGTTCGATCTTCAACTGAGACTAAGGTTTACTAAGTGCTACGTGTGGTCAGTGCTGCTATATGGCGTAGAGGTCTGGACACTCAAAACGAGGGATATAAACAGATTAGAAGCTTTCGAAATGTGGCTCTATCACCGTATCCTAAAAATACCATGGACAGCGAAAATCACAAATATAGATGTCCTTAAAAGAATAAACCAAGAACGCCAACTTTTCGAAACCATCAAGAAAAGGAAAACGGCGTATCTAGGTCACATCATGCGAAATGAAAAATACCAGTTCCTCCAACTTATAATCGAGGGTAAAATTGAAGGCAAGAGAGGAATGGGACGCAAGAAAATGTCCTGGCTCCGAAACATAAGGCAATGGACAGGGATTAACGACATACAATCTCTGATACATATTGCAAGAAATAGAGAATTAATGGAAAATGTGATCGCTAACATCCATTAGTGGATTTGCATCTAAAGAAGAAGAAGATCAGTAAAGCGACTCACAAATTGCGATGTTGCTCGACAGTCTTGTTCGACGACCAAGTCTGTCAGAACAAAAATGTGCAACACGAGTTGCACACATAGGTACTTCAGTTTTGTTTCAGTTATGTTTAGTAGTTTGTCTGAATATGAAATGAATTTATTTGTGTGCAGTAGCGGCGGCGTTTACCATAAAATCAAACACAAATCGTAAACGAACAAAATGGATGAAAAAATGGCTCTTAATGAGAAACTAGTTTTCTCATGTAAACTTGTTAAAGGAATTAAATTTGGAACGTGGTGATTGATTTAATTATTTGAGAATGGATTACGAAACATATTGCACCCTTTTAAAATTAGTAACTGCCCTGGCCGTTAAATAATCGGCATTTGCGATTATGGCTAAACAAGGCTAGTTGTTAGACTATCTTTTTACTTTTTTATTATCCAACATGAGCGAATGAATCAAAAACAGAATATTAAGAAAACATGGCTACAGTTTGGTTTTAATTTCAGTATTTTATAAATGTTAGAACATTCCAGAGGGACACGCAAACCTTAAAAAAAATCACAGTTTAATTGGTACACCCGGTATATAATGTCAAGTTTTACCTCTCTTATACCAATATTATATACAATATAATATTATTACATTTTAAATTATTATTTAAATGGGAACAAGCCACAATTAAAGGTTAAAATACGTTTATTGACGTTTCAATTTCCACTTCGGAAATCGTTCTCAAAATACAAACATTAGTAAATTAAACAAATTTTGTTTTTGTAACTTAGTGAAAAATTGTTCTCATAATTTAATTTTACCTGACTCATCTATATTGACAATTCAGACTAGACTAGACGGGATCTGTAGAAATTCAGACCATAATGGACATTTTCCATAGGAAGCTATTTTTTTTGCTGGAATCCCTTCAGGATGTGCCCAATATCGATAATCACGATATGCGCCAGTCGGAAACCCTGTGCTAAATTTTTTATTTAACAAAATCTGAAAACAATTGACAATTTCTCATGTTTTTGATCTTATTTTCGTTTATAATTCGGAAAATATTGATCCCAGAAAAAAAATTATAAGTAGTTAAAAGTTTGGTTATTCAATTTTACACAATATTTCGTTAGCTAGAAATTGAAAATTTATTGTTTATTGTTGAAAAAATAGCAATAATTGGAAAAAAAGTACAAAAAAATGAAGTTAATCCTTTAAATGTTTTCGACTTTCTAAACTTGACTTACAAGCTCCATATTCCGCCTAGAAAAACTTTTTAATATGTTTAAAACGTGTGCTAAATTTTGTTAAGATCGGTCGGATAGGTTTTACATAATAATTTTGCAATCCAGCCTACTGGAAAAAAATCGCAAATTTTCAAATTTATAGTAGGCCCTAAATAAGGCCCTCAGATAGTTGCAATTTTTTTTACATATAAAAGAAGGCTCAAACTTTCAAACGCTTTTAGTAAAATTCAAATCGGTTCACTAGGAGAGCCTAGAAAATTTTTTAAAGTTTTAAACATTTTTTAGGCTTATAAACAAATTGAATATCTTTACGAGCTTTAAACATATCAATTTCAAAATTTATACACTTAAAGAACATTAAAAGACGTTTCTTAAAAAAAAAAAACGATACATTCGGCTTACTGGTTGCAAGGTCAGACCTGAAGATTCTTGTCCTTCCAAAAAAAGAAAAATACTTTAAAAAAAATTATTGAAGATTGAGTCAAAATAAAGTTTATTTATGAAAAAAAATTTTTTTTTTCGTTCGCCTTTGTTTTAACAATATAAATTATTTATTATCAATTTATAAATACATATTTGTTTACTAAAAGTAACAATTTACTTCAATGTATAAATTGCAAGCTCAAAAAAAATGCATGAAAAAAAATGCAATTACTTGTTTAACATACAATTTGCAAATTTCCCAATTTTGCAATTAAAAATGGTATTTGAAAATATGATATTTAAAATCCTTGTCGTCCGAGACATCGACTCAAAAAAAAAAGAGGAAAATTGGTTAACAAGAAGCCGAGGTAATGCAATTTTTAGCGCGCGCTATGATTTTGAACTCGCCGATTCACATTTCGAGTGAATGTCCCCCACTATTAGTGTATGAGTGAATGACCAGTAAAGTTTAAAACAATTTCTAGACTCTCCTAGTGAACCGATTTGAATTTTACAAAAAGCGTTTGAAAGTTTGAGCCTTCTTTTATGCGTAAAAAAAATTTGCATCTATCTGAGGGCCTTATTTAGGGCCTACTATAAATTTGAAAATTTGCGATTTTTTTTTTCAGTAGGCTGGGTTGCAAAATTAATATGCAAAACCTATCCGACCGATCTTAACAAAATTTACCGTACGTTTTAAACATATTAAAAGGTTTTTCTAGGCGGAATATGGAGCTTGTAGGTCAAGTTTAAAAAGTCGAAAACATTTAAAGGATTAACTTCATTTTTTTGTACTTTTTTTTCCAATTATTGCTATTTTTTCAACAATAAACATTAAATTTTCAATTTCTAGCTAACAAAATATTGTGTAAAAATTAATAACGAAACTTTTAACTTCTTATAATTTTTTCTCTAGGATCAATATTTTCCGAATTATAAACAAAAATAGGAGCAAAAAAATGAGAAATTTTCAATTTTTTTCAGATTTTGTTAAATAAAAAATTTAGCACAGGGTTTGCGACTGGCGCATATCATGATTGTCGATATTGGGCACACCCTAAAGTGATTCCAGCAAAAAAATATAGCTTTCTATGGAAAATGTCCAATCCAAAACAGATCCCGCCTAGACTAGACATACATTATACATTTTAAAGTAGACGACTTTAAAATGATATTGCCAATATTGTTGAGTGGCGTTCCTGGGACGACTTTACTTATAAAATAGTTTATTCGATTACATGAAATCAACTTTAACTTGAGAATATCCGTCTGACGGATAAATGACTCTGGTACATATACTTTTTATTGTGATTATGTTTGGTACCCATTTTTATGAATTAAAAAACCCACTCCTCCAACAAATGAATCTTCGTTTAGTCTGAAATGGAACATATTTCCAGACTTAAGTATTATTTAATCTTCTTTTCGACGCCTAACTTCACTTATACCGATTATATCCCATTTTATGTGTTGTAGTTCATTCTCCACTTCTATCATTGACGCTTCTGTTGATAAAGTTTGTACATTGTAGGCACATATATGCATTTGTCGTTTGTTTTGGTGGCCTGATCTCTTCCGGTGATTCTTAGCACCCTCTGCTCCAACACTGTTCTAACCGCCACCTTGGTCAGGGAAATTGGAACTGCCGGGGACTGAGGGCCGTACACTTGATGTATCCATCATGAGGGGAAATTTGGCCTTGAAACGCCGTGCTGGCCAAGCGTGTTGGCGAGTTTTAGAGTTGTAGTAGAAGGAAATATAGTGACCCGTCTGCCTTCGGAAACTTAATCGCTATTCGGGGTCGGAAGAAACAAGAGTTAGCCAAGAGAGGCTGATAGGAAAGATTAAAGACATTTCACTCAAGACATGTTGAAAAAGAGTAAAATGTGAAGGCCCTTATGATCCGCCAGATGCGTTTCATAAGCGTATGAGTATTTATTCACTTTGTGTTCCTGCTCATACCTCGGGGTGTTGACTACAGACTGTATGGCTTGTCCAGCATGCGATAGCATGAAGAATAGGGTGCACGCCATTTTTCCAGTTGACACCCCACTCCATGGCCTGACAAACTCAGATCGGTAGACATTTATCGATAATTAACAATAATGACTCTCTTAGATCTCTGGTAGGAATATAACTTAAATGTTTACTTATTATAGTTACGTATAGTTAGTATTACAAGATAAATAATATCTTCTTGACTAACCAAATTAGTCAAATTAAGTATGTAAATTGTAATATCTTAATTATATGTACAGCTTATGTCCATAATACTTATTTAAAATTATATAATTATAAATTTATAACAATTAATTTGAGTAAGATATTTTTTTAATATCTAAAAAAAGGAAATGTAAAAATAATAAGCAAAATTAAAAAGCACTTCTTGTTTAAACCTTTTATCTTTGGCGGAGCATGGACAGTTTATTTTTGCAGGTATCTTTTTTAAAATATTTTTGTCTAAACTTAAATTCTTAAAATTCCAAAAAATTCTTTTTAAATTTCTTATTATTTATAAATAAAGCTAGGTAAATTAAAAGAAAGGGCTAACGCGGGATTTATGGGTCATAGAGCATTATGTTTTATTTTAAATTCGTGTAAAAATGCCAGCATGGCCAATAAAAAGAAATTAACTTCCTACTGCTATTGCTTTTGATTTATTTATATTATTTATGAGCTTAAAATCACAGTACTTTTACAAACCTATTTACCAATATTTAACATAAACTTTTTAATTTTTAATCATTTAATTTAATAAAATAAAACCTTTTTCTTCAATTGGATGCTTCCAGCATTTATGTAGACCCTATAAAGTATGCATACTAATTTTAATTTAATGTGCATAATATTGTAATAATGATAAAAGCTTTTTAAGATAAACATTTTCAATTTTGCAATAACTGTTAAGTGAAACTTCTTAAAATTCACGTAATATCAAATGTTTCTTTCGCATTTTTGAAATTTTGAATATTTTTTATATGCTTTTTCGGCAAAATAAATTATTTAAAATAAATAGCATCTTACATTGTTTCTATATCAAAAAGGTAAAAAAGAAATAATTAGACTTACTCACAATCAGTTTAATTTTACTACCTCAGACGACCGGTTTCGCTTTCTAAAATTTGCAAAGCATCATCAGGTCGGTGAGGGATAGTTTGAACTATGACTCACCAATCACTATATAGTAATTCTTGTGCCGGAATGTAAGTAGTATTTTGTTTATTTCTAATGTATCACAATTCAACAGACTTTTCTCTTACCAATTTGTGGGTTGTTACTCTGTCTGCTAATGCAATTTATGCATATTAATTAACACAGGCATGTAATATTGGCACAATTACTAAAACTTTTTTGATCTATAACTTTTTGATCTATATCCTTATAAGACAGCACCCTAATATGGGCTTTTTATAATTTCAGCATTTAATTTACTTTGTACCACCGACCTGATGATGCTTTGCAAATTTTAGAAAGCGAAACAGGTCGTCTGAGGTAGTAAAATTAAACTGATTGTGAGTAAATCTAATTATTTCTTTTTTACCTTTTTAAAATGGACTCACATAAGCAACACATTCATGATTTGTTTTTATATTGTTTATAAGTAACAAATGGATGTTTATTATTTTGCATATTTTTTTAACTACATACTGTTATTACCAAATTGATCAAAAGCAGTTACTTATAAGATACATATATCAAAGAGTATCATGAGAAAATCGTTCGTTCTCTGATCTAGAAACGTAAAAGAGAAAAAAACCTACTAGTAACATAGTCCAGTCAAATGAACAGTAAAAGGGTTATTAGTATTTTCTCATTACATACTAATCAAAAACACACTTAAACCTTTAAAAAACTAAAACTTGATACTCTTCGCTTCCTATCATCTTAAAAAATAATAAAATAACATAAGAACAACATGTGAAATTTTGCGAAAATTCTGAGGATATTGTCGAAAAAAAATCTTGTTACGTATTACATATGTTGTATTTTTGTTGGGAATAAGTTACAATTTTATTTTTAAATAAGTTTGACGTTTTGATTTACTCTTTGGGAATCGAAATTTCAAAACAAACTTATTTGAAAGTAAAATTGTGGCTTATTTCCAATAAAAATATTAAGTTTAATTAAGATACCAGAAGAGAATAGCTTCAGAATAATAAAAACATAATTTAACCACCGAAAATTCAATGTAAATTTATTTAAACTAATATTGTATAATGCATGTATATGGAGCAAATATAAACTATTTTGCTAAACGAACAAAAAAGGCTTAAAAGCTTACCACAATCCTCAATATCGTCACTATCTGCTAAACAGAATGATATACCTAAAACTAAGATTAAACACACCACACTTATCACTATTTTTTTCGATCCCATTTTGAAGAGCAAAGATACAAGACTGTCCAACCAATTAACGACTTAGTTACTGAGAGTAAATCATCGACGACCACTTTATTTAGCTTCTCATTATCTTTAATTCAACCAAAATTAATTTAAATGATTTTCGTCGTATGTATGACCAATTTTAAGCGACCTGTGCTAGTACACACGATAAAGTTGTGAGTTTAAAAATTCAATTTAGTTTTATGCTTTTATCTTTGCAAATTCTATTAGGGTTTTTTGCTGATTGTTAAATTGTGTTTATAATTATTCCGGAATAGTACTAATCGATAAAGTATCTGGTACACTGTCAGTTGGGACTCCTTTATGGTATATTTTTCTTCTAGTTTTTGTGTTTTTTACTTTTAGTAATTATATTTCCAAAAAAAACTTCTTTTTAGTAAATTTTTTTATTTGCACGAAATTTTTTTATTTGTCCCATTTGTATACTTCACATACTATATAGTCCAGGATATGAGGCCGCTCCCTTACAACCTGGAAAAATGTTTTTAATTCGGTTGCTTTGCGGATTGTTCAAAAATGTATCAAAAAAAAATTGGAAGGGTCTCGGGCGAAATTTTTGGGAATAAATTGTTTAACCCGCGATCAGTAACTTTCCCATATGCAATGATTGTAGGATCATTGACCTGTTAAATTTTATCTAACACATTGTTCATTGTTATTTCTTCTTCTTCTTCCTCTTTATAAGCAATTATGTTTGTTCATTTGCGGATTAATACCTCTATGGAAGGTTGTCACTACATCTTTTGCGCGGTCGTCCGATACTTCTTCTGCCGATTTTGAGGACACGGGTCTCCTCCATTCTGCTTACACTGTTTTTCCATTCTGTTTTCTATGTTGTATTTGTATTGTGTCCATTCATGTATACACTGTACGTTACATTTTCTTCTAATGTCTTCAGTTCTCTTTCGACCACTCAGCGTATTTCCTGTAATTCGTCTTAGTACTCTCATCGCTGTCGTTTCCAGTAGGCTTTGCGCTGTGGTTGTGTCGGGTCTTGTTTCTGAGGCGTATGTCATTATTGGTCTTACACTGGTTTTATGAATTCTTGACTTCATCTCAGTGTTAATGTGTCTGTTTCGCAATATAGTGTTATTAAGGCATTTTGTCAGTCTATTTGCAATTTGTACTTGATCTCTCACTTCTTTGTCCAGGTCTCCATAGCTAGACTGTAATTCCCAGATATTTTATTTCCATTACTTGTTTAATACTGATACCATACATCTGGTTGGTTCTTTACTGACTACTATTGTTTTAGTTTTTTAAGATGAGATTGTCATATTAAATTCTTTTGTTTTTATGTTAAATATTCTTCAAAAGACGTTAATAAATCTAATGAATCATTATTTACAGAAATATTTTTCCAAACTTTGATTTATCGGCATTACAGGGACTAAAGCCTTAAGGATAGCTTTTTTCTTTTGTTCTGGAATTCTCCTAGTAACTGTTAGTGGTTCGAGTAAGTAGTGCTCAGCCGCATATTTTTTTGCAAAAAGTCAAGTTCAGTGTAGTCTTTGGTAAAATTTGATTTGAAAAATAGTGTTTGTGATCTTGTTAAAATTTACTTCTACAACCGATTTTATTTCACAATTTTTTAAAACATCGTTATTTTTTCTTGTGGCTCTTCTTTTGTTCTCCCATTTATATGATTTTTCGACCTCTAAAACTTCTAAAGCCTTCCTTGAGGATTTAATTAACTTCTTTCAAATTATTAAAATCGTATCGGATTTATAGAATTCGTTAGCCTTTTTTGCTTTATCAATGTGAATTTTATAATTCTCTAGACTTTCCAGAGGTATTTTTTTATTTTCCTTGTCTGCTTCCTTTTCTATGTTTTTGAAAATTTCACACTCTAAACATTTGTCCGATTTTGGCATTTTTTACGAAATGTGCATTTCCGTAATGGTAGACCTATACATTTCTATCGAACAATAGCTAGGATTTTTTTCTAGAAAGTTTGAAAACATTAAAGTAATTGATAAGTCTCTGGGCAAATACTTTATGTTCTTATGTTCGGTGCGTTTGTCGTCTATAATGACTTACAATTGGATGAAAGCTTTCAACGTGTGGTTTAATTATCTCGGTCTAATATCTTGTTTTAGTACTTGCCACTATTTTCTTTCACTACTATACCCAAAGGAGCACGTTCTATTGCATTGCACAATTCAGTAATAACTAAATCATTTGTATAACCCCTGTTTGTGTAACTGTTTGTTTGTTACAAGTATTGATTGTTTTGCTTGCTCAATCTACACCCCATAATTTCTGTTCCAATTTTCTACCCCTCATAATCTTACACTATGGTCGGCCAAATAATTTCGTTACATATGCGGACGGCACTAAGGGGTTAATTGGAAAGCTGGGGTCGTGGATAAGTTGAATGACAAAGGGTCGGATTGGGGTAGCTACCAAAAAATGAAACAAAGGAGTAATTACATGAATCTACTGAAACAAATGAACAAATAGAACAACAAGAAAGACTTCTAGCAATTTGAAATGAGGGCGCCGCTTCGAAGGATCTTAGTCTTGCTGGATGAAAAAACAAAAAAGACTCTTCCTTCCTAAAAAAGTAAACACAAAAAAGGTTAGGAGATTTTTCTAAACTAAAATAAACAACACAGTTCAGAGAAATGAAATAAACATTTAGTTTTGTCTCAAACAAACAGTTACACAAACAGATAATCAAATTAAATGGGTTTATACCAAAATAAAATATAAAAGAAACTTACATAATATGTCCTATCTGTTTACAATTGGGAATCACTAGAAAAACTTTTAAAATGTTTATTAAGTTATTTATAATTGTGGCAGAAATAAATTATTAAAATTAAAGATATCCATTAATTAACCTGAAACATCATGAAGTTAACCTCTTAAAAAAAAACAAAATAAATTAACGTCATAGAAAATGTAAATCTAGCTGTTATATGTCAACATTTATACTGACGACAACGAACAAATAAATTGACAGCATAACCACACCCTTGATTTACAATATATAATACATATAACATTATATAACCTGTTTCGTATTATAACGACCTTTAAATACCGTGGAAATATTAATTGAAGAGCTTAATGTGAAACAATGATAAGCCACACATGAGTTTAAAAAGAGTTAGTGCTATGATCGGTTAAAGTAATAATATAACAAGCCACTAAAAATTTATTTCAGCCCGTCGTTAATAGATGACGCGACAAACCTTTGGTAATAGTGTTGCATAGATCTAGTTTGTCTTAGTATCTACTAATGACAAGCCACATCAAAATGGCGAACATGGGCGAAAGCGATTCAGATATTTCTGTGAGTTCTGACGATTCTAGTAAGATAAATACTGAAGTTTAGTCGACATTCGATGACAGTGACCGTGATCCTGACTATGTACAATCTAGAAGTGACTCAAGTGATGAAAATACATTGGTACGTAATTTTTTTGTTAAATGTGGCTTGTCACATTATTACCATTAAAGATTAAATTATGATTGTTGTGGCTTGTGACATGGCTTGTTATATTATTGCATTTTGTTGTAGGATAATGAACAAGGTCCGTCAAGAAAAAGGACAAAACCAAACACACCCGACAAAACTACAACAAGTCGATGGAGACAAAGCAATGAACACTGTTATTCAAGATCAAAAAGAAACATTCGACGAAATTAAGAGCAACCATATGTAAGCGACAAAACGAAAAAAAAGTGCCTGGTCGAGAATTGGGACCGCATTGCAGTTGCACTAATAAGTGTAGGGAAAAGCTTCAGGGCCACGAGAGCAATATTTTTAACGAATTCTGGAACCTCGGTTTACGGGAGTTACAAAATAGCTACTTATTCGGATGTATAGATATTGTTAAGAAGAAAAGGTCCTACCGAAAGAAGAAAAAACATCAAGAATCGCATAGAAAGAGCAATGCAGTCTACTCCATTAATGTTAATGGTGAAACTACACGTGTCTGTAAAACAGAATTTTTAAATATCCACGGACTTCAAGCTTCTAAGGGCAGAGTAAATAACATTGTTCACAAGAAGATAGAAGGAAATCTAGTGCCAGAAAGAGACAACGAAGGAAAGCATACAAACCGTGTGAACAAAATATTTGATTCTGAAATACTAAGTGTTAAAAACCACATACACATCGATTCCAAAGTATCAAAGTCACTACAGTCGACACAAGAACATGAATAAAGTTTATCTGGATCATAATATGAGTATAGCCAGTCTCTATTTGAATCGATATGTCCCTTGGTGTACAGAAATGGGAATTGAACCAGTCAAGGAGCATACTTACCGTAAAATATTTTGTACCGAGTATAATATTGGATTCAAGCTGCCAAAATCAGATACTTGCAAGACATGCGACGAAATTAATATCCAAATAGAGTCAGCAAAATCAGAAAAAAATGATTATAGCGAATTAACAACAAGACTTAACTTGCACAAGTGTAAGGCTCAGGCAATGCAACAACTACTGAAGAGCGAAACAGCCCAGTCCAAAATTGATAACAGGACATGTGTTATATCGTTTGACTTGCAGCAAGCGTTACCGATTCCCAAATTAACCACTGGTTCTGCATTTTATTGCAGGAAAATCTGGATGTATAATCTAGGAATCCATGATTGTACGGAAGACGCTGGTCATATGTTTGTCTGGACGGAAAACATTGCAAAAAGAGGAAGTGATGAAATTGCATCAATACTCATAAAATTTCTAAGCTCAAAGATAGGTGAAGTAGAGCATCTCGTTTTCTTCACAGATAATTGTCCCGGGCAAAACAAAAACTGGCTTTTAATGTCTTTATGGTTCCAGCTAGTGAAGGAACAAAAGTTTAAGTCTATTACACACCATTTTTTAGTCAGCGGACACACTCACCTTCCCTCCGACAGGGATTTTGCTCTTATAGAAAAACGACATAGAAAGTATGCTCCGCTTGTGTACTCTCCTGAGGAATGGCAAAAAATTATAAAAGAATCTAATTAAAAGAAACCCTTTAACTTAACTGTTATGAAGCAGGAAGATTTCCTCAATGTACAACCACTCTTAGAGAACATTAAAAAGAGTACTCGCACTGATGACCAGCAATCTTTGGATTTTTCCAATGTTTTTTCCTTTTTGTTCAGGAGTGATAACAGACAAGCATTTTACGTTAAACATTCTGTGAATGGTACCTACAACCCCGTTAGTGTTGTCAAGAAGGGACGTCCTAATGTGCTTACTGTATCTGCTTTAAAACAGAAGTATATTGAGCCCATTCGGATTGCAAAAAAGAAACTCGAAAATGTAAGATCGTTATTACCCTACATACCTTCAGTGTATCATCCATTCTACAAGAGTTTACAAGAGGATGTCAGCTCTGCTATTGCTGATGAGGTCGCCGAGTTGGTTGATTAAATAAGATTTTGGGTACTTATCATTAATGTAATAATGTAACAAGCCACATTTTTTTAAATAAAGACTGTTTTTATCTCAACTTTGGAGTAATTTTATTAATATTGTTATAAATATAGTTCCATAGCGCAACATGCACCCACATATCTAAATTAAAACAACAAAAGTTGTTACTGGATTTTATAATATTATTTTTAACATTCAAAGTCAAATATCTGACTTTTGCCTTTTTGAGGCTTGTCATTGTTTCACATTAAGCTCTTCAATTCTATAAACACATGGTTAGATTCACAAATTGCTCTCAGCTAGATTAAACATACCGCTAATAATTATAATACGTTTGTTTTGAATAGAGTGGCATCTTGGTAAAAATCTAAAATGGACAAATATTAAATCACAATTAAATCCTGCGGATTTTTGTCCCGCGGTGTATTAATCAAGAAACATTTTCGTTTTGGTTTCAAGGACCTGAGTTTTTGCTAAATCCCAAAATATATTTTGATGAAATTGATACCTTTGAGAAAATTGAGAATTTACCGGAGGTAAAGAAAATAGCTCTATTAGTTGTTAATCACTAACCAAATAATTGAATAACTATGTTTAAAAGATTTTCTAACATTTAAAAACTACAAAACGCTATTACGTTTACGTATTTAGGTTTTTATACAATATGAAACACAGTAATGAAAAAATTAAGGTTATTTTGCAACCGATATAGCCCGCTTATTAGAAAAAGAACTCACCTTATACAAAAAATTGCTTCCTCTTAATCCTTTTTTAGACTCCTCTGGAATTATACATGTTGGAGGGCGCTTGCAAAATGCAGATATAAACTTTAATAATAAATTCCCTATATGTTCCCGCAAATAATCATGTTGTTTCTTTGTTTATTAAAAAGGAACATTGTAGACTAGGACACAGTGGTCCTTAAAAAAATGTGTTTTGGCAATCTGCGCCTACGCGACTGGCCTTTAAGTGGGGTCAAGTATGTTAAACACATTCTCAAAAATGCATTACATTTGATAGATTCAATACACAAACCGCATTGGATAGAGTTAGAATCTCGCTCGCTTTCTACACTGTAGGTGTGGATTTTGCATTTTTGGTTTATTAGGGCTTCTAGATTAAGAGAGTCGCAAACACTAAAATGTTATTTTGCAATTTTCGTTTGCATGGCAGAATTGGTTAGTGAGTTATCTTCTAACGCGTTTTTAGCAACGTTCAAACGATTCATTTCCCGTAGAGGTAATTCCCACACTATATATAGTGACAAAGGGACTAATTTTGTTGGTGCCAGTAATCAACTTAAGGAATTAAGTAATTTTTTCAAATCTTATTCGGAATTTGACAAAATTAGAGCTTATTTAGCTCAAACTGAAATTCACTGAAAGTTTATTCCTCCCCGATCACCTCGTTGGGGTAAACTCTGGGAGTCAGCAGTAAAAGGTACCAAGTTTCATTTAGTACGTTTAATACGTAATTCGGTATTGCCTTTCGAGGAGTTCTATGCCGTTTTAACCCAAATATATTTTAAATTCTCGACCACTTTATGCATTATTTAATGATCCTAATGATTTACAACCATTAACTCCTGGGCATTTCTTAATCGTTACTCCCATAACCGCATTCCCTGAGATTGATGTTACAAATACGCATGTTGACAGACTTTCTATCTGGAAACAAATTTCGAAAATACAACAATCCTTTTGGAAACGGTGGTCTGTTGACTATTTAAATAACCCTACAACATCGCCCAAAATGGCCCTTTCCTACCATAGATATTAAAGTAAATGATCTAGTTCTAATCACAAGTGATAACACACCTCCATTACGGTGGCCCCTAGCAAGAGTGATAGAATCAATTATTAGCAGCAAAGATGGAAAAGTTAGAATTGTCTGTGTCCGTACTGCTGATGGAGAATATATAGAAATGTAGCCATAAGCTCCCTTACTATTAAGAATCAGCAGACTCCGATATCCGACGTTGTAAATAGTAAGAAATCAATATTTTAATTATTATTGTAATTATTATGTTTCAATAGTCAAGTTTAAAATCATTAAATGTAGTAGTTTGTAGTATTTCTCAAAATTGTAACTTTTATTTTCGAAATAAAGATTTTTTTTGGGAAAATCAACGTTGAAGAAACATTTCTGGCGCTGCGAACAGGATATTTCATACAGAAACATAGTCGTTACCTGGTCTACATTAGTTTAATGAAATCCTGAAGAACCTGGTAAAAGAGAAAAATGTATTGGAAATCAAACACGATCATCCTTGCGTATCGCTGCGAATAAAAATTCCGCAGAACAAAACTACTCCACTATTGAAAAAGAACTTTTAGCCATACTAGATTCTTGTAAACACTTCCGTATGTATTTATACAACCAAAAATTCACTGTAGAAACAGATCACAATCCTCTCGTATGGATCTACAAAATTAAAGACCCCACTTCTAGATTAGCCCGATGGAGACTTAAACTAAAAAAATATGATTTTGAAGTTAAATATAAAAAAGGCAAAGAGAATCAAGTTGCTGATGCTCTTAGCCGAGTCCAAATAAATGCCCTAAGCTCGAGTTCAGAATGTGCTGAACCACCGAATTCAGAATGTGCAATTTGACAACTTACAAAACAGTACTAACACACAACATACATCAGTTGAGAACCCTATCACTGGAATAGAGATTTCACCTGAACCAATTAATTTATCCTCAAACTAAATTATTTTTAAACCAGAGTCAAATAATTTTGAAATTAAATACAAAAGAATTTTTAACAAACACCGTTACACTGTCACTTTGACAAATAATTGGAAAACAGAAATAGCAAATACCTTCTAAAATATCCTAAGAACAAATCAAAAATTTGCAATAACAATCCCTCACGAATTTAGACCTTTTATCTGTAACTATTTTAAAGAAAAAATAAATTCCACAGTCAAAGCAATATTTTGCAATATACTACTTCAGGACATAGAAGAAGAAAACCAACAAATAGAATGCATAAAGAAATATCACGTAGAAAATCACAACGGAATAATTGAAACTTACAAACATTTAAAACAAAAATTTTATTCGCCCTCAATGCAGACAACTACTTCTAATTTTATCAATAAATGCGAACTTTGCCCAAAAAATAAATACGAACGACGCCCTTATAAACTTCCCCAATTAGGACCGTTGTTAGGTCAAAAACCTTTTGATATATTACATATCGATCTATTCCACTGCAATAAAAATCTGTATCTCACAATAATAGATTCTTTTTCCAAATACTGTCAATGCTATAAGCTCACCGACAAAACTTCCATTTCCATACTAAATAAATTAAGACACTACTTTTCGCACCACAATTATCCAAAAAAGATTGTATGCGACAGCGGCACCGAATTTAATTCCGCAGTCATTAAAGAATTCCTAAATATCCACAAAATCGAAATACATTTTACAACAGTAAAGAATTCTTCCTCAAATTCTCCAGTAGAGCGCTTTCATTCAACTCTTATTGAAAAACTTAGGACCTTACAAGCCCAAAATCCAAATGATTCATTAGATGACATTTTAACACACGCCATTCTTATTTACAACCAATCAATCCACAGTTCCACAGATTATTCCCCTTTCTCAATTCTGTACGGACTATATGCAGAAGAAATACATTTCGACTTTGATCTTCCGATATACGAAACATATTATCAAAGACATAAAGAAGAACTCCAACCATTTATTGCAGAACTATATAATAAACAAAAACAAAAAAGACAACAACTTTCAGATAGACAAAACGAAAATTCCGAAGATATTCCGGAAATAGACCTCACAAAATCCCTATATGTTTCTAAGAAAAAACAAAAAAGTCCAAATTACAAGCCCCTTTCTCCACTATTCATCCAGAAACACAAGACAAAACAAAAATAATCGGTAAAACAGATAAAAAAAATTTAACAAGCACTCACCTAAAATATGTAAAACGAATACGAAAACATGTAGACAAACCTACTCAAGACCCAAATTTTTCACAGGACAATCCTCGCCCTGATCCATCCACTCAGTATTCAGGAGATTTCAAATAATGGTTACTATGCTGAAGACATAGGCAAATCAAGAGAAATCTCCCACTATCACAGACATTTTCTTCACATTCCACTAGACAAATTATCCGACAGTATTGACGCTAGTCCGATAAGCTATTTCAAAGATCACTTCAAAAATGCACCTCTCTCGCTACTGTACTCCCAATACACCCACATACAAGAACAAACAAAAGACGATCTACACAAGATTACGCGAAAACAGAAACGCGGACTTTTTAATTTTCTAGGTACAGCCATCAAATACGTGATAGGAAATCCAGACGACTCTGACTTAGACTTGTTAATCTATAACATCTTATTTATCTATTAATCTTAAAACACATAATCTCTTTAGAAAATAAACAAAACGAAATCATAAAAAAATTTAATAACCAAATATCTTATGGAAACTCTTTTAACACGAGATTCGATAAACTTTTAGAAAAACTAAATTCTGATAATTCAATTCTCATATCTGCACTCAACAAATTATCAGCTGATTTTGACAGCTATATCATTCTACACAATGAGATAATAAATCTCCAAAATATAAACGAATTTCTAATGAAACTTATAAGAACCATTACTTTAACTGAACTTAATATCTCCAATATAGAATTATTCACTTACTAAGGAAATAATAGACCTTAAAGAGAACCTTCTCAAAATTTATCCCAGAAATTCAATTCCCAATAGTAATGAACACCCTTATGAACTTATAGAGTCAACAAAAACTTTAGTTTGTATAACTTCAAATACAATGCTCATAATAATTAAAATCCCTATACTCCATGAAATTCCTTACACTACCTATAAAATCTATCCCATTCCAAACAAAGATCATGCTATGATTCTGCCACCTGCAAGCTACTATACAAATAATAAATGGTTCAACACTAGTATAGGACAAGGCGATAACATAGTTTGTTCCAACTATGTACAATCCAAATGTAACATACCCAATGTAGATAATTGCACAAAAACATTAATCACAGAGAACTTTTTCCAAGAAACCAGCAAAGTCATATTGCTAGGAATATTTCACCCAATGAGAATCCAGCAGATAGAAATTAATTCAACCAGCCTCTTGACGACAGATGTACCAATAATGATTGAAGGTATCCAATTTAATAAAAAGACGTCTCAAGACATTTCCATTCCAAAAATTGTTCCGATAAAATTAATACCAAACCATGAGATGAAAATTGAAAAATTAATAATCCCAGAGACACATGGCCAAATTCAACCAATAGATACCATAGAAGTACTACCCCGATTATCAATAGGACTGAGCACCACTTCTGTTATAATATTTTTAACTATTTTAGCTTTCCTAATAATCTTCCTAATTAGGAAAAGAAAATGAATTTCCAAAATCCTATTTGGAGAAAAATTGCATCCTGCCCAGATCCAGATATTAGACGAGCTGATAGCCGAAGTAACCAAAACTTCGAGGACGAAGTCCCAACCAATGGAGGGAGGAGAAATGTAGCCATACGCTCCCTTACTATTAAGAATCAGCAGATTCCGATATCCGACGTTATAAATAGGAAGAAATCAATATTTTTATTATTATTTTAATTATTATGTCTCAATAGTCAAGTTTAAAATCATTAAATGTAGTAGTTTGTAGTATTTCTCAAAATTGTAACTTTTATTTTCGAAATAAAGATTTTTTTTGGGAAACTCAACGTTGAAGAAACATTTCTATATTCGCCCTATCACTAAGCTGATTCCTCTTCCATTGTCTGAAGCCGATAGTTTTCAGTAGCACTGTAGTTGTACTTAAGAAGTAAGTTTAGGATATTTCTAGCTAAAGTTATACTTCACCTAGCCGCGCGCCCACCAGTATGGATAAATTTATGTAAGAAATGTATCCAAGTGTTGCTACGCCACTGGTAGCAATTAACTTACAATTCTTAACTTCTACCTAGGTCAATTCTCATGACAGTCAAAAATGTATTTAAAAGATATGTTTACCCGTAGATTAACTTTCTCCGACCAATTCCAAAAATTTCTCTGTTAGACAAGTATTCAAAAGGTCGGTTTTTACCTACCTCTGTATAGAAATATCGATGTTGTCCCTCGCCGCTCGAAAATCCCTTGCAATAGTCAGGTACTGAAAATCGGAATTTTAAGTCAGTATAATATTGTTCCCCAGCTTAGCTGGTCGCTCGCATATTAGTTAGTTTTTAGTTTCGAATTCGAAATAATTCGACGCGTTTTTGGTTTAAGAGTTTTTAAACTAGTATTAGTATCAAATTGTATCCCAGCTGAGCTAGTCGCTTTTTGTTTTTAGAGTTTTATCTCGCGCATTGTAGTTATCGTTACATAGCTTAGAGTTAAAAGCTGAACGCTCATTAGTTATTAAGTTTATTCATATATAAGAAAACGTCCTTAGTTGAAGGGATAGTTAATAGCAATACTTAATCTGTATCAGTGCTTGTGTTTGTAGTGTGTCGTGGACCAGTGTATAACAGTGATCGGGGCTATTTCAATAAAGAACTTGCGCAAAACTTTGGCTAAATATTAACTTAGTTGTAGTAACATTCAATTATTAAATTACGTATTGTTTGAACTGCTTGTGTTCTCATTTCCCATGCCAGTGGGTGATCCTTCGGATTGGAAATAATTTCTAGACTTAGTACGCTCTAAATGGTAGCAATATCGCCATCCTAATTTGTTGAACAAATGTCCGTTTAATTCTACCAACATTCCGCCTTTGAAAAAAAAAATATTACTAATATCTGCAACACTTGCGAAAACTATATGCTTTAAATGTAACGAATTCATATTAGTTTTAGTTATTGTTTTAACAAAATTATGTTAATTAAAAACTTTAAATAGTCGTTATATTTTTATTTCAGAATTGTCCTAAATACGTACTTGTCACTCCTCTCACTCATTCTTGTCCTAACTAGAAATATTTGGCAGCCTTTGCGCATTATGTTTGTTACCTGAATGTTATAGTCTTTCGTTTCAATAATCTAAGGTATTAATAAACCGTATTTTCGTTTGGATTTTTACGTTTGGACATTCATTATATATTTTATTTTTGCAGGTATCAGTCGGTTATCGAATTGTGCGTCGATACCGTCGGCGTAGGATTGACATTTAATTTTTGTACATAGTATATAAGCTTTTATTTTGTCATTTATTTGCTTTGAATATATTTTTATTTAAATTAAACCTTTACTCGTATTGTATTATATAACATTTTAATTTGAGCAAATTACTATTGAAATAAAAAAGTAAACAAACAATTTCATATTTCATGAATAGTTTTAGATAATTTCATCCATTACACTGATGTTATTAAAAACTGTATTGATTTTAACGTTTATTTATCTACTTATTCTTATTGTTTCAGTACCGATTGTCCATATCGACGCCGTGGTGGGAGACCCAGTATATCTCCCTTGTGATATATCAACAATCGAGCCCGGCGACCAGGTCCTGCTGGTGTTATGGTACAGGGAAGACCTGGGGACGCCTATTTACAGGTAAACAATGTTGTTTAATTAAGTGTTACTCAATTCAACGATCTGTTTAATTGCAAATAGATTACAATGATTTTTTAAATGCTAAACCGATGTAGCAGCCGAATTTTGAAATTACTTTTCTATCCTTTGTAATATTTTACCAGCTATCGGTCACATACTATATCAGAATGTTTAATTACAACCTATTAATTACGGCACTTGATTTTATTCTCTCTGAAATTAAAACTTAAGTCACAGTGTTTAAAAGCAGGATAACATTGAAGTAGATTTTTGTGTAGTTTTACCGATATTAAAATTTCTTTTTAAAATATTTTTCATAAGTTTTTATAACACATAAATTGTTTTAAATTGTTTTACTATTAATAGGTAAAATAAATAAAATAAGTCTTATTCACAATCAATTTAATTTTACTAACAAAACGACCGGTTTCGCTTTCCACACTTTGCAAAGCATCTTCAGGTCAAACGGTTAAAGTAAATCATTAACTAATAATTCTTGTACCGGCATCATTTAATTTACTTTGTACCGTTTGACCTGAAGATGCTTTGCAAAGTGCAGAAAGCGAAACCGGTTGTTTTGGTAGTAAAATTAAATTAATTTTGAGTAGGTCTTATTTTATTTCTTTTACCTATTTGAAATGGACTTACACAAGCAACACATTTATGATTTGTTTTATTACACAACCCAACAAAAAAAAATTTTTCATTTCATCAAAAATTCATCTATGGTGATTCCAAAAATACAAACCTTTTCTTTGTATCAGCTCTAGTTATAGCATAACATACTCATCAAATACCTAAATATTTTTACATTTCTGTATATTCCACCACTATAACTGCAATATGTTTATAAACCAACTTAACAAATTCTAATACGAATACATAATAATTAAAGTGTACTTTTTGGAAATGCTCATAACTTAAAATTAGCGCTAATTGCTTTTTAACAATTATCCGATAAGTAAATAGTATTTTCTCTAAAACGGCCTTAATAAATTCCTATAAAGTCAACTGCGTTCTATTGTAAAATTTAGTTTGAACTTGAGTTTCGTTGCAAGAGTTTGTTTTTGACAACTGAAAACCATGGCTTATACAAGCAGGCGTTGTTGTGTGAATAATCCGGACGTTTTTTGCTATATGTGTGGCGAGTACATTGTAAAGGAAAGTAAAAAAACAGTTTGTGATTTTATAAAAAGGAAATATCAAGCCCATTTTGGTGTTCATTTAGGAGATCAAGATAAATCCTGGGCTCCACATGTAGTATGCAAAACTTGTCTGGAAAACTTGCGACAGTGGACGAAAGGACAACGAAAATGTTTAAAGTTTGGTGTACCAATGGTATGGAGGTAACCAAAAAATCATTTTGACGATTGCTATTTCTATATTGTGAATATAAAGGGCATTAATCGACATACGCGGACATATCCTAACCTGGATTTAGCAATAAGACCAATTCCACATCAGCTTGAACAGAAACCTATTCCAATATTTAGCTGTCTACCGACGTTACCAGAGGATAATGTCGAAACGTTTTCTGACGAACTACAGACTAACAGATTTGAGGAAGACGACAGTGATTTTGAAGAGGAGTCATCACGTCCTGAACTCTTTACTCAGGAAGAGCTAAGTGATCTTATCAGAGATTTGAACCTTCCAAAGGATTCTTCCTAGTTGATTGCCTCCAGACTAAAGCAAAAGAATCTTCTTCACCCAGACACCAAAATTACATACTACCATAATAGAGAAAAAGATCTTTTGCCTTTTTTTTCTCAGCAAAATGATATGTTTTTTTTTTGTAATAATATTAAACGACTGTTAGACAAAATGTGTGTATCGGAATATACACCATATCACTGGCGTCTTTTTATCGATAGTTCCAAATGAAGTTTAAAGTATGTCCTTTTACATAATGGCAACAAATATGAAAGTATACCAATTAGGCATTCTACAAAAATGAAAGAAGAATATAAAACAATTTCGCTGGTGCTAAAAAACATTAAGTATGACCAACATCAATGGGCAATCTGTGTTGATTTTAAGATGGTGAACTTTCTCCTAGGACAACAAGGTGGCTATACAAAATATCCTTGTTTCCTGTGTCTTTGGGATAGAAGGGCTAAGGACCAACACTGGAGTAGAAGTAAATGGCATCCCAGAGATGCTTTAGTTTAAGGAGAAGCTAATATAGTTAACGAAGCATTGGTCGACCGAGAGAAAATAATATTACCTCCGTTACATATTAAATTAGGGCTGATGAAACAATTTCTAAAGGCCCTAGACCAGAATCATCCTTATTCTGAATACTTGTCCAGCAAATTCCCTGCACTTAGTAAAGAAAAATTAAAAGCTGGAATATTTAATGGGGCTCAAAAATTTCAATAAACACGGTTGTCATATGAGTATTAAAATGCATTACCTCCACAGCCACTTAGACCGTTTCCCAGAAAATCTTGGTGACCTTAGTGAGGAATAAGGATAACGTTTCCACCAAGATATAAAAACGATGGAAGAAAGGTATCGGGGGAGATGTGACACTCACATGATGGCGGATTACTGCTGGATTCTTCAAAGGGACCGTCTTTTTAAAGCCATTGCAAGAAAATCATATAAAAGGAAGTTTTTAGATGACGCTGAATAGCAGATTTGTGCTGCGATACTGGTTAGGTTAGATGAAAAGTTAAGTTTTTTTTGGCAGACATGTGTGATGATTTTTGTAAGTACAATATTGTACAATAAATATCTTACTTTTTATTAGTGTTTTGTTTGTTTAATTGGTAGCAGCACTACATATATGTAGCTAGTGCTGCGTTAAATTACCCTATATGTTAGAAATGTGATCTGTTGTATTTCCTGAAAATGATCTGATGGAGCAAATCTGGTGGCATTTTTGGATTCAGCAGACCCAAATTACCTAGAAACAGTAAAAAAATTTCCGACAGCAAACTGCAATTGAAGTACTTTTTTCAATTATATCAAAGTAACTCTAAAATATGGGTACTAAACGCTTTAAGCGCTTCTTCAGTCGTCGATAATCGTTGACCACGCAATTTATTTTTGATATGCGGGAATAAAAAGAAGTCACTGGGTCCCAAATCAGGACTGTACGGCGGATGATCCGTTAATTTGATGTTTTTATCAGTAAAAACTCGGTTTTGTGTGCCGATATATGTGGCATTGCATTGTCGCGGTGAAGAACTAATGTCGTCAAATTCGTTATTTATTATTCTTTTTCAGAGAATTTTACTGAAAACTTCTGGCAAACAAATAGTCGTATACCATTCGGAATTGACCTTATTACGTTTTTTTATTGGTACTTTAGCTACATGGCCATTTATATTAAAGAAACAAGAGACCATCTGTTTCGATGTGTTTCTTCCAGGAACTTTTGTTGAATATGATTCATCTTGAAACACCCATACGGTCGATTGCTGTTTTGTTTCGGGATTACAGGAATAGATTCATGTTTCGTCATAGTGTAGATGTTGTATATAGCAGTTGATGCACCGCGATCCCATTTCTTCAACATTTTCTTGCACAAATTTAAGTCAAAATATTTAAGCCAATGTAGACAACACAAATATTGGTTATATGTCAAACCATATAAAACGACTGCGAATTTGCTTTAAAATGTTAGACTTTTTAGTGCAAGTGTCAGATACCATTTGGCAGTACGTTGTGCTTCCTAGGCTAGAAATATAAATAGCAGTGGTACCATAATTCACCTTATAGAAACCAAAATAATTAGTAATTTAGTAGTGAAGACATACTAACAATGAGATAACTTTGTATATTTTGTAGATACATTCTCCACAACTTTTAAGCCTCTCTTATTCTCGATAAAATATGTCAAAGAATTTTTTTTAGCTGCAAAATTGTAAGATTGGTTAGATATCTTCATTTATAACTGGCATGACAATTCTTTGAGAATTTTGACTTACACGAGAAAAGTCACCACTCTCGTTGATTCCTAGCAACTTCCCTCCATCTTTGGACCCTATGAATCTCTAGTTCTTCTTTCACTTCATCACTCCATTCAATTCCAATTCAATTCCACTCAATCTTACGCGGTCATCTTTTGCTTTTTTTGCACGTTAGGTTTGAGAATGTCAATATCTTTGTGCACCTATTATCTGATATCCTAATAATGTCTCTGACCCATACCTCTGTACCTTAATAAATTTCATATAATTCAATTTGTATAATTCAAAGATATTATTTATAAAGTAGAGACAGGGAACGTTGATATTTTGTCGATCCCAGAAAAGTTAGTGCATCTAGTGCAAATAAAATTCTCACGATCTGCCCATAAAATGTTAAAACATTATACGAGGCCAGTTAGATTCATAATGCAATTACGGAGATAGATAGACTATCAATAGACATTATGGGAATAAGCGAAATGAGATGGACGAACTCTGGAGAATGTGAAATCATCACATATATTATTTAGGTAACCCCAAAAGAACACACAAAAATGGAAAAGGTATAATTTTAAATCAAGAAACTGCCAGACATCTTAAAAACTTTGTACCCATATCGGAAAGAACGCTCCTCCTTCAACTTGATACCTACTCAATAACAACTAACATTATTCAGGCATATACCCCTACCGCTGACAAACCAGACAAAATAAGTGAAGCATTCTATATTGAATCATCTAACACCTTGAAACACCTTCCCAAAAGGACCCAACCTTGATTATGGGTGATTTAAATACCAAGATTGGTAGGGAACAATCGGGAGAATTCATATGACAGTTTGAGCTTGAAGAAAGAAATAAGCGAGGGGAACGATTGGGTGAATTTGTATTAAAAAAATATTTTGTAATTACTAACAATTACTTCAGAGTCCCATACAGAATATTATACACGTGGAAATCAACTCAAAATACTTCAGGCCATATAGTCAGAAATCAAATAGATTATACACGTTTAACCGAAACGGCTGACAGTTTCAATAATTTCGTCAATAAAAAGTAAATGTTTGTCGCAAAACGTAAACAATTCCGTTAATTTCACTCACCAATTGATGTCTATGTGTGTTGGGAAATCACAAAAACCAAGAGCTCTAAAAGATATTTCCGAAAAGGCATTTTAAGGTATAGATGCCAAAAAAGTTCATGGATGTCGACCACTTTATTTTTAGAATGGTTTGAAAATGAATTCGTCTCAAGTGTAAAATCCTTTTAAAAATCAAAAAACCTTCTCATCAAACCATTGTTGCTTGTTGACAATGCGCCCTCTCCCTCCAAATCTACAAAATGGTGACAATTGTCAGATTTTTGCCACCGAATATCACAAGCTTAATCCAGCCGTTAGACCAGGGAGTCATAGAGACATTCAAGAGACATTATAGAGAAGCATTCTTAAGACATCTGTTATTACAGGAGACGAATTAATCCAAAAGTGTTCCCGAAATTCTCAAATCTTTAACAATAAAACGTTTTTATTGGTGAGCTGAGTCGTGGGTCAAGATCAAATCTTCAACTTTGGAAAAATGCTGGAACAAACTTTTTGATAAGATTTTGATTGACGATTCTGAAGAAGAAAATGGTAAGAAAACGACAGAAGAAATTAAACCTTTCATTAAAAATTTGCCGGGACATGACGAAATTAACTAAGAAGAGATACGTGACTGGTTAGCAGCTGATGACTCAGAACGTGAATTCATCGACCAGGACATCATTGATATGGTTCTTTATCAAGACAACCTGAGCATATCAGATGACGAAGATGACGACCCAAGAGGCAACAGGCAGCACAAGACCGTCGACGAGATTTTCAATGCTTTAGAGGAAACAATTTTATACAGTAGGCCTAATTAGTTAGGGACACGACTAGATTCTTAATTTTTGTTGTCATTACATAAAGTTTTGTCCTTTTCAGATTGCTTTACGTATCGTCGAACAATCGAATGAGGCAAACTCATGACGTTCTGCAAATTAACGATGGGGGGAGAGAGAAACATCGTTGTCAAACGAAAACGCAAAAAAATAGCAGATTTCTTTAAAAAAGCATGTTAAACTTGTTCATTTTCCTTAATTTTATTACTTTATTTTGGATTTACTTATTAGAAAACATTACGAAATCAACTCATATTATTTTTTAATACCAATACTTTGATCAAGAATATTATAAAAAACAATGTTATTTTTAACCGAAATTCTTGTTATCCGAAACGGCCTCTTCCCTAATTATTTCGGTTAACGGAGGTTTTACTGTATTATAATTAATAAAAGATTCCGTAACAGCATTACATTAGTCAAGACATACCCAGGAGCCGATATCAAGTCAGACCACAACCCACTGATTTGCAAAATGAGGGTCAGGCTAAAGAAGATTCGACGTATTGTAAACCCAAAAAATGACATCAAGCTACTCAAAGACCAACGCACTGAACAAAGTGTGAAACAGAATATGAATATCAATTTGTATACCGTTATTCAAACTGATTTATTAGACCAGGCGCTTGAAAAATTGCATAACAGAGTTTCACAAGGTACAAGAAAAATTCCTCAAACCACCAAAAATTAAGAAAAAATCATGGATGACAAATGAGATTATAGATATGATGGAAGAGAGGCAAAAGGGCAAAGATCAGAACAATACATTATACAAAAAAAAATAGACAAAGTGATTTAAAAACAATTAGAATGGCTAAGGACACACCGCTGAGAGAAGAATGTGCGGAAATACAGCTATTAATACAGAAACACGATCCATTCAATATGCACAAAAAAGTTAAAAAGACTGCAGGCTTATACAAGCCTAGAAGATTTGGATGTTTGGTAGACAACCAAGGTAATTCACTACTAAGTGTGAAAGCAAGACTAGACACTTGGAAGAGGTATGTGGAAATAATATTTGCAGATGAAAGGCCAAACAGTACCCCCGATTACCATTGAAGAAGTCACGGAAACTATTAGAAAAACTAAAGATGGTAAAGCTGTAGGACCTGATACTTTTATATAGAATTCCTGAAATTTATGGGCAAACAAGGAATACAATGGATAACGACTATATTATTTAACAAAATGTATTTAACTGGAAATATTCCTCAAAGCTGGTTAAAGTCGACCTTCGTAACTATACCAAAAAAATTAAATGCAAAAACATGCGAAGACTACAGAATAATTAGCCCAATCAGCTACTTACTTAAAACGTTTTGAAAAGTGATATATAATAGAATATATAAACAATGTGAAGAACAAGTGTCATGTACACAATTTGGATTCTGCGATACCTTAGACACACGAGAAGCTCTATTCGCTATACAAGTGCTTATTCAGAGGTGGAGGGATGTCATCTGTGATATATATATATATATATATATATATATATATATATATATATATATATATGTTTCATCGACTACAAAAAGGCATTGGATAGAGTTAAATATGACCATCTTGAAAGAAGCGGGCTTGGATGATAGAGACTTGCGAATTATATATAATTTATATTTAACTAAACTGCCAACATTACAGTGAATGACCAGTTGACAGAGACAATCTCCATATAAAGAGGAGTAAGACAAGGATACATTCTGGCTCCAGTACTATTTAACATGTACTTGGAGCATATCTTCGAGCAAGCACTGAGACAACTAGAGTAAGGCGTCTTAGTTAACGGAGTGTGTTAACAACATAAGATATGACGACGCTGCTGACGGCGCAGTAATTTTTCCAGATAGCCCAGATTGTTTACAAATAATAATGTCGCGTATATCAGATAAGTCAAGAATATGGGCTGGATTTCAATACGAACAAAACAAAGTACATGGTAGTTAGTAAGCGGCAGGCTTACATCTTTTAGTAAACCAACAGCCAATTGACAGGGTAAACAGCTACATATATCTTGGTATTAACATAAACAGTCAATGGGACCACTCTACTGAAATAAAACAATGCCTAAGGAAAATAAGATCAGCGTTCGTAAAGATGAAGTCTCTTTTCAGAAGTCACGATTTACCACTTACTACGAAAATCTTTATCATCAGATGCTATATTATTATACAAAGTAGAGGCATAGAAGCTCTCGGAAGCTTCTTTAAGAAATCTCGAGGCCTTCGGCATATGGTGTTACAGGCGCATCTCACGAATTTAATGGAAGGATCCTGTGACTATTATTGAGGTCCTACGTAGAACGGGCAGGAAATGCGAGATCACTGATACAATCAAAGAGCGCAAATTAGAATACATTGGCCATGTTATGAGAAATGAACACAGATATGGCTTATTGCAACTCATTCTTTAGGGTAAGGTATTTGAAAAGGGAGGACCAGGGAGAAGAAGAATATCTTGGCTTCAAAAACTAAGGAAGTGGTTTAATACGTCTACAACCTGACTATATCAAATAGCTGCAAGTAAAGTTCAGATAGCTATGCTTATTGCCAACATCCGGAACAGATAGGCACTGTAAGAAGAAGAAGAAGGAAAGTTACATAGTCTGCTCAAAGAAATGCGTCACTTGGAAGAGAAAGCAATGGGTGTAATTGAATTGAGGTGGTCTGGTTCAGGTATTTCCCACAAAGACAAATTTACAGTGTGCTATTTCGATAGCGATGCCACATATAATTACCACAAGCATATAGTTGCAATAGTGCTTGATAATAGAATTGCGATGTCGGTTCTAGATTATATAATCTTTCAAAAAGTAATAATAGTAAAATTAGCAGATCAACTTATTAATACGTACCTAATACACCTTTACGCCCCCACAGCTAATAAATCTGAAAGTAAAGTTCTAGATTCCTACTAAGATAATAATAAAGCAAGTAAGGTCAGAAAAAAACACGATATCAACATTATAATGAGCGATTTGAATGCCAAAGTCGGTAAGGCTGGATGTGGTAATCCGATAGGTGATTTTGGTCTGTGTTATAAAAATTAGCAAGGAGATTTACTAACTGAATTTTGTAAAGAACATAATTTTCGCATATATCCCATACATGGTATCAGTTCTACCAAGAAGATTGTATATATGGCAAACACCAGGGCACCGTCCAAACTTTCTTTAACCACAACCTCTTAATCGCGAATGTAAGGCTTCAACTGGCTAAGATTAAAAACCATTTAACAAAAAATACATAAACACAAGAGAATTAATAAAAAATTGACAATTTAAAACTACATACTGAAAGTATATCAACAAAAACAAGTACAAAAGAATGTACAAGTAAATTAAATAGAGGAAATTTGTGAGAAAATATAAATAGCTGTAGAAAATGCTGACGAATCAATCGCAAGTAAAATAAGAAGAAATCACAAAAATTAGTATATGACGGAAAAGATACTTGATGTAATGATGTAATGTAATGAACCAACGCATACAGTAAAAATATATCAGAACCAACAAAACAAGTCCAACGCACAATAAGGACAAAAGTTAAAATTGCAAAGGAAAGCTAGATAGAAGCACGCTGTGAAGAATTGGAATCACTACAAGGAAATAGATAATACTTTGAACTACATTAAAATGTTAAAGACATTATGAGTGTATACAAGAAACATCATGAGATTCGCCTGAAGAATGATCAAAGAGGGAATGTACATTCCCAGGAAGAATTAGCTAAAATCTGGACAGACCATTTATGAATAATAGACCGAATCTGTCAACTACTTACTTACCTACGGAAAATTTATCTGGCCCTTCCATTATTCCTGCCGTGGTAGAGTATGCTACAAAAGTAGCACAACTGGTCAAGGCATTGCTAAGGAAGCCATAGAACTGTTGGAAGATGACAATATCGACATGGTGGTAAAAATTTTCAATGTTACATATAACAACGGCCCCATTCATCCTTCACACAAGAATGATTAGAAAACTGGAAAAGCTAAGCGACGAGACACAATTTGGGTTCAAGAATAGACTGTGTACATGTAAAGCAGCTTTCTGCTTGAATACTCAGGCCCAATTAGATTGCTACGAACAGAAATATTTAACAGAAAAATATTAAAAATATTTGTTGTTACAGGATACAAATACAATTATATAATCCAGTAAAATAAGGCAAAAAAGGGGGCAAACCTCGGAATGAAAGATAATAAGCTGAAAATTTGCATACGTCTTTATTTTGATGGTATAAAACTTACCTCAAAAGTTTTATATAATCACGTGTCCGCGACTTAGGGTATTAAAGGTCAAAGGTCACGAAAATGAGTTTTCTGCAAATATCTCGTTTCCTTTACACTTTATGACATTTAAGGTGGTAAGAAAAATTGTAGAATGGAAAATTCTCTTCAATTTTTGTCTGAAGTACTTTTATGTACCTTCAACCCTTCTTAAGATAGAGCGCAAAGAGTGGGGGACCGCTTACCTGTGTATACGGTAACGCGAAGTCAGCCAGTAGGATTCAATAAATAATAAGTTATATAGTTAATTATTCACATAAAACACTATTATTATCATTAAATTTGTATTATTTATTATTTAATTAACTATATTTATAGATATTAATTATAAAATATATATTTTTTATATAATATTTATTTGATTTTTAACAAACATACAATATTAAATAAAATACTTTTCGTCCATATTACTACGAATATTATATCTCGAAATACAAATCTCTTGTACGGCGGGTGCTGTTTCTGCGAAGCTGTAGCAGATGCTCTTTTGTTATATATGACCTAACCGGTTTTTTTTTAATATGACTTAGCAATATATAAAAGTATGACTCCTATTGATATTGAACTGGACGAAATCACTACAACATATATTATCGATGGTGGATTTCTTTTGCACCGCGTTGTATGGAATAAAGATGATACTTTCTGTAATATTTTACATAAATACGTCAGATATTTACAAACACATTATGGCTCAAGTATCGTTGTTGTATTTGATGGTTAGTCAGACTACACTAAGAACATTAAAGCAATGGAACAACTAAGAAGAACTGCCGGTATTTCAAAATCTTACGAACTCCGTTTTGATGAAACAATGAATGTGCCTATCAGCCAAGAACAATTTTTATCGAACACATCTAATAAAAAAATCTTTATAGACATGCTTATCGACAAATTAAAAGCTGTTAATATCACTACAAAACAAGCCAGAGATGATGCTGATGTTCTCATTGTAGAAACAGCTATTGCAGAGTCTGAACATGTAGGAAAAACTTCCGTCATTGTAGGAGAAGATATTGATTTGCTAGTTATCTTGATAGGACGAGCTCAATCACATCAACAAGAAATTTTTTTTTTTTTAATTGGTAAGGGTAATGCGGAGACAAAATTATATTCATCGAAAAGTTTTGATAAATACCCTCATTCTAAGAAACACATCTTATTTTTACACGCGGTTAGTGGATGTGATACGACTTCTGCGATTTATAGGAAAGGTAAAATATCGTTTATTAAAATGTTCGAAAAAAATCACCATTTACATAAGTTACCTCAACTATTCTAACAAAAAACTGCTCTGTACAAGAATTATTTGAAAATGGAGTACGTATTTTCTTAGCAGCGTATAATGCTCCAACATCAGAAGACGATATAGACCCTTTTCGATACACCCAGTTCATCAAATCAACAAGACTCAACAAACCAGTGCAGTTATCAAGTCTTCCACCTTCAAGTGCAGCAGCTCGTCAGTATATCATTCGTGTCTATTATCAGACCCAAATTTGGTTGGGAAATGATTTAGAACCCCAAGAATTCGGCTGGGTAATGCAAAATGAATCTCTGGAACCAATAACAACATTATTACCGCCAGCACCAGAAGAACTGCTGAATACAATATTTTGCAATTGCAAGAAAGGTTGTGGTTCTAATTGCGGATGCAGGAAATCAGGATTGCAATGTACTTTAATTTGTGGGCAGTGTAATGGACAATCATGTCTAAACGCTTCATCAACTTCAGATGATTTCAATGAAGAAAGTGAAAATGCACCTGATATTCTTGAATATTTTTATTCTGATACTTTAATAAACGAGAATGATGATGATGAATCAGATGTTGAGCAGTCAGAGTAAGAAGAAGAAGAAGAAGAAGAAGAAGAAGAAGAAGACGATGAAGAAAAAAAATAATACAAAAATATTAACCATACATAATAAAAGAATATATATTATATTTGTAACTTTAATAAATCGATTATTGGATTAATAAATAAATATATAATTTAAAAAAATAATAAACATGATTTTTTCAGTATTTAATTAAATATAAAAATGATTATTGTTGAATTCTGCACTTGATCTTAATTTGTCGTATATACAGCTGTTAAAAATATCATTTAAGTTCATTTGAAATATTTCATTTAATATTGTATGTTTGTTAAAAATAAAATAAATATTATATAAAAAATATATATTTTATAATTAATATCTATAAATATAGTTTATTAAATAATAAATAATAAAAATTTAATGATAATAATAGTATTTTAAGTGAATAATTAACTATATAACTTATTATTTATTGAATCCTACTGGCTGACTTCGCGTTACCGTATACTCAGGTAAGCGGTCCCCCACTCTTTGCGCTCTATCTTAAGAAGGGTTGAAGGTACATACAAGTACTTCAGACAAAAATTGAAGAGAATTCTTCATTCTACAATTTTTCTTACCACCTTAAATGTCATAAAGTGTAAGGGAAACGAGATATTTGCAGAAAACTCATTTTCGTGACCTTTGACCTTAAATATCTTAAGTCGCGGACACGTGATTATATGAGACTTTTGAGGTAAGTTTTATACCATCAAAATAAAGACGTATGCAAATTTTCAGCTTATTATCTTTCATTCCGAGGTTGCATCCTTATTTTACCGGACAAATAAAAAATAAAATATCTTATATTTTATGAAATACGTTATAAAATGACTCTACAGATATTAGAGAAATTTAATTAGGAATTTATGAATAAAATATTCGGAACATTTTTAGATATGTAAAAGATTTATATCAAATACATGAAAACGTTTAGAAGCTACATGATAAACGTTCATTGTCTGCTGCCTTTACGATAAACTTTAACCTAGTATCAGTATCACTGTTTCTTAAAAAATAACTGTAGTAACGTCAACCACCGATTTATTGTACCTGATTTAAAATTAAAAACAATAGAAAATAAAATAAAAGATCAATACAGTGACTGCATATATTTTTGGCTAAGCAGACAAAGCTGTAGGGTCAATAGCGAAAGCGGAAGGTGCAGCATGGAGCGAAGCAAGAAATCTGGTAGGTGAGAAAAGAAATGGACAGAAGCTAGACATAAACTATAAAAAAAACAAACTTAATATGAAATAATATAAATTATAAGTTGCCTTACACACCACTGGGTACTAAAACGGCTAATGAGGTAAATATACATGTATATTTATATAAACTAAGGAACACTCGAAGAGCGGTGGGTTTTTCGGTCAAAGTGGAGAAATAAAAGACAAAGAAGGTGGCTACTTCATCTATTTATTGAAGACGTTTCGCTTTTTAATCAAGAAGCATCATCAGTTCATCTAAAAAGAACAATACTAAAAACCAAATATCCATGGAAATGTATAATAAGTGGGTTACCTTAAAAAGATATGTAGCAGTCAAAGATATAAAATGTGTAAAGCAGCTTATGATAATGGACATTAAATATTATGTTCTATAGACAATTAATTAAACTGAATACAGTTTACAAATTAACTCAACTTAGCACAGCAAAAGACATGTGGTAATGGTACATGTATATAAAAAGATATGTGAAAAAACTTAAGTAAAAAACATCAATTTATAGAGAACCAAAAAGATCATACGATGCACTTCCAACAGTATTTAATTATTTAAATTTGATTTTAACTTTAGGTAACATTATTAAAATTGAATTATAGATATTTAAAAAAATATATAATGAAGGTACCACTCTTAAGCTTCTAAGTCGCTGTCGGTGAAATGCGACAGCGACTGAGAGAAGAGTAGAACAGCAAGACATTTTTTAAAAAGTTAATATTGTGGAAGAATAGACAGAAACGTGAAGATTGATTCAACCTCCATCAGTCCAAGGTTCATACATTTGGAACTAAGACTAATATAGATTCTATGAATCTATTTTATTATAAAATTTTATTAAATTATTTGAGCAGTAACAATGTCTGTTTCTGCTCATTTCAATTTTGCAGTTACTACTTCTTGGGGTAAATATTTTCGATTTTTTTGAATAGTTCCTATCAGGTGTGTATCGAAATATTTTTTTTTGCTAGTGATAAACTTGTATATCAATTTTCGGTTATCAGCGTTCTTCCATGATGTAGTAAATCCTTTATAAGATACAGCACAATGCTTTCTGGAGTGACGTTAGAACTATTTTCTTTCCCTGTATATACTTTGAAATTGTAAGTATATCCAGATCTAGAACATACTTTTAAAAATGTTTACACCATATTTGTGTCTTTTTGACTTAATGTACTGTTTAAACCCCAAGCGTCCCCTGAAGGGTAATAGGGTTTCATCGATACAGACATATTCTTCCCGCACGTATAAATACTTAAAATTTGCAGTCATAATGTCGACAAGTGGCTTTAACTTATACAGTTTATCACTTGTATCTGCCAATAAATTATCATTAAAGTGAAACATCCTTAACAGCATCTCGAATTGATCTCTAAACATTGCATTCTTTGCAAAATTATTATGGAACAGGTTATCGTTACTCCAATGGTCTGCGATTTTCCGCATTTTCAGTAAACTCATCCAGGCAACCAGTCCTAAAAATTTTCTAATTTCAATATTTGTCGTTGATATAAAGTCATGTAAGCGAGAGCTTGGCTGTTGCATCTGCAGCCAGTACAGATTAAGTTGCGTATATATTTGTTGGGTTACAATTCAGACTAATTACTCTGTCATCGATCACAGCATCAAAAAAGTCTCCAAGCGTACCATTTGCCAACATTGCAGCTACTTCATCATTTACTCCTGACGGAATAGAAAAATGTGCTATTAGCTTATGGACCTACTACTGGACCCCAATTTTGTTCTATATTCGGTACTGGGTCTTCACTACGTTGTGGATTTAAGTTCGGTTCTGGATCGACTATTGAATTTAAGTTTGGTCCTGGAACAATATTACTTTAAAGATTACGATTAGGTTGTTCTGGATTATGCATTGAATTCAAGTTCGGCCCTGGATTGATATTATCGTGAACATGACAAGTGGGTTGTGAATCTAATTTTATTTTTTTTCTTTGTAAAAACTTTAGTACATTTCTCACCGTTTCTTCTGAATCTGACGAATCTGATGCTTCTTCTAAACTGCACAAGTACTCAGTATCAAAAGCTTCGAATGGTTCGTCATCGTCATTGGAAAGTTCTCCAAAATATATTGCAATGTTTTGCAATTCACGCTCTGTCAGAGGTTTAGAACGTTAAGACATCTAAAAATACACAAAATGTGTAAAAATATGGTATTTTAAACATTATTTAATATTTACAGCAATTTATTCTTTCAATTTATTGAAATTGAAAATTGAAATGAAAAACAATCAACAAGAATAATACACAATGCGCATTCGTTTATTTGTATTAGGTTATGTTAAAATATAGTCGGCAGCGAACGTGTTAAGGATTATATTTGATTTCATAATCCGGAATGCAAAGTAAGCCGTCATTAACATAGTTTGTAGATTTATACGTTCTACTTCAATTTAGAGATGACTATTGTCTCTAATATTTTCATTACTAAGTTTGCTATTGGTGCTAAGATAGACAAACTCATGGTCACTCCAGTAATCTGAGGATAGTATTTATTTTCATGATGTAAAATGTTGAACTGAGGCAGAATTTCACATCCCTTAGGAAGTCTGCAAGTGGTTTTGACTTCTACTCCATCTAGTTTTAATACACTTTTAAGCTATTTTAATTGGAGTTTTAGTATATCATGATTTTACTCCGAAATATATGTTTTTGATTAATTGCTGCAGATTGTTTACACATAAAATTGTGAAAAACTAAAACTTCTCCTAAAAAGTTTGTATTTAAACTTCTTAGAATTAATCTTAAAAATTTTAATGTGTTTACTCATATGTACCAATTATCTTAAAAGTAATATAGCTAGTCTTTGGTACACATGTACTGGTGTGTACTTGTTATTTCACCAAGCATAATAAATATAAATTACGAAACACATATATTGCAAAATATTCGTTAAATAATTGTAGGAAATTGAATGTACAAGTATATCGTATACAAAAATTGTCAAGGTTAATGGTGTAAATACCATTAAAACGTATCAGAATAATTATAAAAGATATCATTCATATATATATATATATATATATATATATATATATATATATATATATATATATATATATGTATATATATATATATATATATATATATATATATATATATATTAGAGTTGGCAGAAAAAAACACTTTTTTATTTCAAAATTGTAATTGTAACACTCGGGTAGCGGGTAGACACTCTTTACGATCCCGGTAAAGACAGGTCTGCTTCAGGGATGCGCCCCTTCCCCTTGAGCTCGGCTTTTTCTCCCAATCCTCTTCCGGGAGAGAAACGGATCCTAAGCCCTAAATCCTACCCACTAACCCAGACCTACCCAAATCCTTCCCTTCCCTCCTCAACCCGCACTGGACCAGCGTGAGGAGATAACGGTCCAAACATTCAAGTCAATGTACAGGACAAAAAAGAAAAGGCCCCCAGTGCCCAGCACTTCCCAGAGACTTGATCACGGCAGCAATCAAACAACTAACGAAAGGGGGGGTGCTAAGAATCCCTGGGTAAGACCCGGCTGCCACAAGATGACAATTTGGCTATGCTCCTACAATATTCGAACACTGACGGACGACAATAGATTCCCAGAAATAGAAAGTGAACTAAAGGGTATAAAATGGGATATCCTTGGTATATGCGAGACCAGAAGAAAAAGTAATGAGTATATAATACTAAAAAATGGCACACATTTTATGCATAAAGGTGGCGAATACACGGGAGTGGGATTCTTGGTAAAACAAAGCCTCACACAGTGTATCGAAGAATTCAAGCCCATATCAGACAAACTAGCATATCTCATCATCAGGATTAATAAAATGGCACACATTTTATGCATAAAGGTGGCGAATACACGGGAGTGGGATTCTTGGTAAAACAAAGCCTCACACAGTGTATCGAAGAATTCAAGCCCATATCAGACAAAGTAGCATATCTCATCATCAGGATTAATAAAAGAACCACTCTAAAAGTGATCCAAGTGTACGCTCCGACCAAAAGCCACGACGATGAACTCCTTTTTCAATAAAAAACCAAGCAGAAAATGGACATGGATGAGCCCCGATAAAAAGACAAAGAATGAAATAGATTACATCCTAACGAAGAATAGAAACCTAGTAGAAGACGTATCAGTATTAAATCAGTTTGACCTAGGAAGCGATCATAGACTAATAAGAACAAAACTAATAATTAACAAAAAACTAGAAAGAAAAAGAATACATGAAAAAAGATACAAATGGACATCTGAAGAAATCAAAAATAGTGAATTTAATAGAAAGATAGCGCATGCATTAAATCAAGTTAGCATGCAGCAGATAAACTCCACTGATATTGATGATTTGAATAACCTTATTACCGAAACAGTGAATAAAAGCCTTCTGCAACTGAAAAAACCAAAAACAGCATACAATGAATTAGACAAAGAAATATTACAACAAATAAAAAGAAGGAAGATCTTAAATAAATCTAACAAAAGGGGAACCGACGAATATAGAGAACTTAATAGGCAGATTAGAAAAGGAATCAGACAACAAAAAAGAAAAGAAAACGAAAAATTAATAACAACAACTATTGAAAAAAATAAGAGTATGAAATGCCTCAGACCGACACTAGGACGACGTCAGATGATATCCTTAATGGGAAAAGACGAAAATGAAATCACAACTAGAGAAAACATACTGACACGAATAGAAGAATTTTACACAGAACTTTACAGAACACATCAACAAGATGATGAGATGAGACCAGCACGGAAATTAATAAAAAATGTTGGATCAGAAATAATGCCAAAAGTAACAATTTCAGAGGTAACTACAGCATTGGAAAATATGAAGAGAAATAAAGCTGCAGGAGAAGATAATATTACCACAGATATGATATTAGAAGGAGGTAAGGAACTAATTGCAATTGTAACTAAGCTTGTGGACAGTTGTTTACATCAGGGCAAAGTCCCTAAGAGCTGGAACAACTCTAAAGTAATCTTATTACTAACAAGGAAATTAGACGAATACCAACCATATGAACAGGCAGGTTTTAGAAAAGGCTATTCAACTTCCGATCACCTGTTAACCACAAAAATATTAATAGAAAAATATAACGAATACAAGTTTCCAGTTTTCCTAGCATTTGTAGACTACGAAAAAGCTTTCGATACCAGAGAACACACGGCCGTAATAAACGCAATGCAAAATTGTAGAATAGACAGCAGATATATTAACTTAATAAAAGAAACTATGAACCAAGCTACAGCTACATACTACCTAAATGAAAATGAACACACGAACCCTGTACCATTAAACAGAGGAGTCAAACAGGGTGATACTTTATCACCCAAACTGTTCACCTTAGTTTTGGAGGACGTTCTAAAAAACCTAAATTGGAAATATAAGGGAATAAACATCAATGGCCGCTACCTCAGTAATCTACGATTTGCAGATGACATAATCCTGATAGCTACTGACCTACAAGAAATGCAAACCATGCTTTTAGAACTACATACCGAATCTTCTAAAATAGGACTGAAAATGAATTTAAACAAAACAAAAGTCATGCACTCCGAAGACACCGTGACAATAATAAACGATAAAGTTATAGAAAAAGTTGAAGAATATATATACTTAGGACAAAAAATAATACTAAATAGGGAAATTCAAACTGAAGAAATAAAAAGAAGAAGAAAGTTAGCTTGGGCAGCATTCGGTAAACTGAACTATATACTCAGAAATCAACAAATTCAATTACATCTTAGATCTAAAGTTTTTGATGCATGCATTATTCCGATATTAACTTATGTGGCACAAACATGGACAATCACAAAAAAGAATATGAATATACTTAGAGTCACTCAACACGCGATGAAAAGAGCAATGCTAGGTATATCACTTAAGGACAAGAAAACAAACACATGGATAAGACAGAAAACCAAAGTCACCGATGTGGTGCAAAAATCATTAAAGTTGAAATGGGAATACGCTGGACATGTAGCTAGGAGCGATTTAAACAAATGGTACAGATCAATTTTAACCTGGAGACTATACCAACACAAAAGACCCAGAGGCAGACCTCCTATGAGATGGACAGATGATCTGAAAAGGACTGCCGGGAAAAATTGGCTACAAGTAGCGTACAATAAAAAACAATGGAAAGGAAGACTTGAAGAGGCTTATGTTCAGATGTGGACGTGAATGGCTAGACGAAGAAGAAGAAGAAGACGAAGAATTGTAACACGGGGACATTTCGAACCCCGCCAGATGGTCTAGAAAGCATACTTCGCCTGTGCTTCTCAGATGTCAACGAGGACTAACATGGCCACAATATTTATTTTCATAAAACGAAACGTAATAAAATTATATCAAAATTGTATCTAAATTACTACCTGAATTTTTTGTCACGGAATGTATGACAAAAAACAGCCAAGGCAATAGAATTTTTTACAGCCATCATAACATGTCAATGAGGTGTTGGTTGCTTTCCTCTGTGCTACCTGCCTTCCTCCCTCTTCTACAATTTTTACGTAACACGTTTTACATCGTCGGCCTGCACGACCAACATCGCTAAGTTTGTGACTATTTTCTGTAATGACTGGTATGACAATAAAATCTCCTAATAGGCCTAGAATTAACTTTTGTGTCAGTCAAGAGCTCTGTACAAGTTTCTGTACAATTTTATTTCTTTACGCAATGGCGAATTATATCGTTTTATTTGATCTGAGATATCAATAAATCTTTTATATTTATTATATTCGATGACATTCTTTGGCTTTACAACATTATCGTGTGCCTTCTGCATTGTCACCATTTCGTCAGCGAACAGCTAAACAGTGATGCCCGAATTACTTTGTTCAGCTACA